>NC_029790.2:76574890-76582129 GCF_000816755.2 Arachis ipaensis
ATAATTTTCTTTAAATAAAATTTTTACAAATATAATAAATCATAAATAACTCATTATTTAATTTTTAAAAATTCGGATTGTTATACTTTTCTTTGAATTCAACTAATTGGAGTTTTAGGAGATACAGACGATTTTTTACTTTTTTTTCTTCAGCAGTTCGGTCGAAAAGCTTTTTCGATGTTTTCGTTGTTGTGATTTCTGTACGGAGGTAGGGTTTTGGTAAATTTTCACCAGTTAAATTAGTATTTAATAAGTGAATTGATGTCGTGATTACTTGTCGATTGAATTTATATTGATATTTGTGATAAGTTTGAGGTTAGGAAGGTTTAAGTGCAGCCAGGAACTGAGTTATTCTGATGAATTTGATTTCTGAATTATGTTGGGATAATTTGAAAATATTAGAATTTGTCTGGTTTGATTTGTTGGTATTGAACTGAGATTTGAAATGATTGAAAAGAGGTTGAAAATGGTTCGGTTGAGACCTGAAAAGGGTGGTAAAGTCCAATTTTAAGAAGAAATGCTGTCCAATTTTTGTAAAAATATATGAAAATTAATTTCATTTTAAAATTATGATTTATAAGCTTATTTTTTAGAATAGATTTTGTTTCAAGTTATGTCTTGAATTCGGTTTATTAAGTAAAGGGACCTCTGCCACAGAAGAGAAGAGAGTATAAACTAAAAAGATATTGAGTGTTGTTGGGCCTTGGTGCCAAGTGTCTAGTGAGGATGGTGCTACGTAACGCTCACTTGACACAATAGAGATAGCTCAGTGAGGACGGCAATACATAACGCTCACTGGAGGCCGTGGGCCTTGTGTGTGAATGATTGTGCGGGGATGCCTGTGTGTATGGAATGATTCCAGGAGAAAGTGGCACATGCTTCAGCTGGAGAATCAGCGCTTGTAAGAACTTGCAGAGGTCATGTTCACTATACTTTAGCTAGAGAATCAGCGCCTGCAAGATGTAGAAACTTGCAGAGGTTATGCCGCTGGAATGCCTTATCTGACTTGGGAGTCAGATTGCGTCGGGTGCGAGTCGAAACCGACAAATGAGCTCATTACCTGCGATAGGACTAGACATGCATCATCCTTGTTTACACATATTTGTTTGTGATTATGTTTTCTATGATTGTGTGTGCTTGTGATTGGATTCTGTGTTCTATAATTGCTTAATTGGATTGTACTTTGTTGACTGTTATTGCTGACCAAATATATATAAAATGAATATAACTCTACACCCCGACCCTACTAAGAACTTCCTAGTTCCTACCCCCTATTTTCCACTCCTTTCAGCTACAGGTGCGAAGGCTTAGTGCAGAACTACAAGAATATAGCAGATTCTGTTTACAAGTTGAGTTGTTAGTTTTTATTTTCCCCTCGTCATTTACTGTTTTATTTTTAGAGGGGTAGGAATTATATTTGAGGATCTTTGAGTAAGTCTATCTATATAATGTTACGTGGATATATATAATTTTGTGATTAAATGATTTAAAGTACCAATTTTTCATTTTCTTGGTGAAAGTTTCGGTTCGTATTCGCAAGGGCTCAATATTAAATAAAAATAGTATAGAATAAAAAAGTTTAGAGATAAGTAACGCTTGAGCTTTTAGTACAATCATGAGGTGCTAAAATTTAGGTTGTTACATTATGGTATCAAAGCAGTTCTTTCCTATTAAAGCCTTGGGAATAGAATGATTATACTTCATTGCCTACTCTGAGTGCTTGTCATGCAATAGGACTTGTCCAAGTGAGAAGAAATTGAGTTTCAGATGCATGACTGTCTATTGATTAATTATGTTAGTCGACCGTAGCATTTCTCATGGTATTAGGTCTGACCAACTTTATACAGATAATTTGTGTACACGGTAATACTAATGGATTTTCATAGACGAGATAAAAATAATCGGTTATGTGAATCACGGAGTTTGGGAATGATAGAAGTTAAGTTTTAAGGATTCGTTTCGACATATACTATTTTCGTGCTATGTGACTTGGTGTCATCTCTTCTTTTATTATCTTCATTGGAATTTTTGCTTTAGATCTTCTCATAATGTAATTTGATTATTTCCCAATCATACCTTATCGTTCCTGTGTACCTTTATTTGCCTGTAAAATTAATTGCTTACCTGACTTCTTTCGAATACTACCTTCGAGATTGCCCGTACTTCTCCTCATGGATATTATTTTCTTTCATTTGGGTTCGAACTTATTTAAATATAACAATTTTCGAAGATGAAAATTTTATAAATAGGACAGGATGTAAGACCCTGAATTTTTAAAAATTAAATAATTAGTTATTTATGAGCTAATATATTATATTGAGATATAATTTTTAAGAAAATTATTTTTTAACAAAAATTGTTATTATTATTATTATTATTATTATTATTATTATTATTTCTTTTCCCATTGACTGAAAGCCATTAAAGGGAAACAAAAGAAAGAAAGCCAAGATGGCTTGTATACATATATGTATATAAATAATAATGTGACAGATGTTACATTTTTCTACATTAATCAATCACCGTATGCTTCATCGTTTCTTTCATTACCACCAAACTGAAACAAGAGAAAAGAGTGACCGAGAGAGAAGAGAGAAACCGTGAAAACTCTCCCGAGTTTTCGGTCTTGATTTTTTGAGATTTGTAACTCCAATAAAAAATTTAATCTGATAAAAGTGTTTATATCCTCCTCCTCTTTACTTTGATGTTATTTTTGTTCGGTAGAAGTTGATGGTGACATAATTCCCATTTTTCTTGAGTTCGACCAATTGAAGTTCTAGGAAATACAGACAATTTTTGACCTTTTTTTCTTCAGCAGCTCGGTCGGAAAGCTTTTTCGATGTTTCCGTTCTTGTGATTTCAGTACGGAGGTAGAATTTTGTTAAATTTTCACCATTTAAATTAGTATTTGATAAGTGAATTGATTTTGTGATTACTTGTCGATTGAATTTATATTGATATTTGTGATAAGTTTGAGGTTAGGAGGGTTTAAGTGCAGCCAGAAACTGAGTTATTCTGATGAATTTGATTTCTGGATTACGTTGGGATAATTTGAAATCGTTGGAATTTGTCTGGTTTGATATGTTGGTACTGAATTGAGATTTGAAATGATTGAAAAGAGGTTGAAAATGGTTCGGTTGAGACCTGAAAAGCATGGCAAAGTCATATTTTAAGGGGAAATACTGTCTAATTTTTGTAAAAATATATGAAAAGTAATTTCATTTTAAAAATCATATTTATAAGCTTATTTTTTAGAATAGATTTTGTTTCAAGTTATGTCTTGAATTCGGTTTATTATGTAAAGGGACCTCTGTCACAGAAGAGCAGAGAGTAGAAATTGAAAAGATATTGAGTGTTGTTGGGCCTTAGTGCCAAGTGTCTAGTGACGACGGCGATATGTAACGCTCACTTGGCATAGAGACGGCTCAGTGAAGACGGCGATACGTAACGCTCACTGAAAGCCGTGGGCCTTGTGTGTGAATGATTGTGCGGGAATGCCCGTGTGTATGGAATGGCTTCCACGAAAAAGTGGCACATACTTCCGCTGGAGAATCAGCGCCTGCAAGTATTTGCAGAGGTCATGTTCGCCATACTTTGGATCTTCTCAGAATGTGATTTGATTGTTTTCTAACCATAACTTATTGTTCTTATGTACCTTTGTTTTCCTGTAAAACTAATTTCTTACCTAACTTCTTTCGAATACTATCTTCGAGACTGCTCGCCGTACTTCTCCTCATAGATCTTATTTTCTTTGATTTGGGTTCAAATTTGTTTAAATATGACAATTTTTGAGGACGAAAATTTTTACAAATAGAATAGGAGGTAAGATCCCAAATTTTTAAAAATTAAAAAATTAGCTATTTATGAGCTAATACGTTATTATTTAATTATTATTTATTCTATTAAATTTGAATTATTTACCAAAAAATAAGTTGATAAAACAAAAATTAAATTAATTTTTATTGTTATTATTATTATTACTATTATTATTATTATTCTTATTATTATTTCTTTTCCCATTGGCCGAAAGCCATTAAAGGGAAACAAAAGAAAGAAAGCCAAGGTGGCTTGTATACATATATGTATATAAATAATAATGCGACACATGTTACCTTTTTCTACATTAATCAATCACCGTATGCTTCATTGTTTCTTTCATTACCACCGAACTGAAATAAGAGAAAGGAGCTGAGTGACCAAGAGAGAAGAGAGAAACCGTGAAAACTTGAGTTTTCGGTTTTGATTTCTTGAGATTCGTAACTCCAATCAAGAGTCTAATCCAATAAAATTATTTGTATTCTTTTTCTTTTTATTTTGACGTTATTTATGTTCGGTAGAAGTATTTAATAAGTGAATTCATGTTGTGATTACTTGTCGATTGAATTTATATTGATATTTTTGATAAGTTTGAGGTTAGGAGGGTCTAAGTGCAGCCAGGAACTGAGTTATTCTGATGAATTTGATTTCTGGATTACGTTGGGATAATTTGAAAATGTTGAAAGTTGTTTGGTTTGATTTGTTGGTATTGAATTGAGATTTGAAATGATTGAAAAGAGGTTGAAAATGGTTCGATTGAGACCTGCAAATGGTGGCAAAGTTTAATTTTAAGGGAAAATGCTATCCAATTTTTGTAAAAATATATGAAAAGTGATTTCATTTTAAAAATCTGATTTATAAGCCTACTTTTGAGAATAGATTCTGTTTCAAGTTATGTCTTGAATTCGGTTTATTAAGTAAAGGGATCTTTGTCACAGAAGAGCAGAGGGCAAAAACTGAAAAGATATTGACTGTTGTTGGACCTTAGTGCCAAGTGTCTAGTGAGGACAGCGATACGTAATGCTCACTTGACCTAATAGAGACGGCTCAGTGAGGACGGCGATATGTAACGCTCACTGGAGGCCGTGGGCCTTATGTGTGAATAATTTTCCGGGGATGCCCGTGTGTATGGAAGGGCTTCCAGGAGAAAGTGGCACATGTTTCAGCTGGAGAATCAGCGCCTGCATGTACTTGCAGAGGTCATGTTCGCTATACTTCAGCTGGAGAATTTGTGACTGTAAGAAGTAGAAACTTGCAGAAGTTATGCCGTTGGAATGCCTTATCTGACTTGCGAGTCGGATTGCGTTGGGTGCGGGTTGAAACCGACAAATGAGCTCATTACCTGCAATAGGACTAGACATGCATCATCCTTGTTTGCACATATTTGTTTGTGATTGTGTTTTCTATAATTGTGTGTGCTTGTGATTGGATTCTATGTTTTACAATTGCTTAATTGGATAGTACTTTGTTGACTGTTATTGCTGACCAAATATATATATAAAATGAATATAACTCTTCACCCCGACCCTACTAAGAACACCCCAGTCCTTACCCCCTATTTCCACCTCTTTCAACTACAGGTGCAAAGGCTTGGTGCGGATCTACAAAAATATAGTAGATTCTATTTACAAGTTGAGTTGTTAGATTTTATTTTTCTCTCGTCATTTTCCCTTTTGTTTTTAGAGGGGTAGGAGTTATATTTGAGGATCTTTGAGTAAGTCTATGTATATAATGCTACATGGATATATATAATTTTGTGATTAAATGATTTAAAGTACCGACTCTTCGTTTTATTGGTGAAAGTTTCGGTTCGTATTCGCGAGGGCTCAATATTAAATAAAAACAGTATATAATAAAAAGGTTTAGAGGTAAGTAACGCCTGAACTTTTAGTATGATCATGAGGTGGTAAAAGTTAGGGTGTTACATATAGCACTTTGATTCAGGTTCAGGAAGTCCAAAATTGGGCCAAGAAAGCCCCCAAAATTGTGAGCCACGTGATATTTTAATGAAGTCACGCGCAAGGACTTGTGCGTACGCACCAATGTGTGCGTACACACACTTGCTGATTTTTCACCTATGCATACACACAGGGTGTTATGTGTAGGCACACTTGCTGATTGGTGCGCTTGTACGTACGTACAGAGTGTTGTGCATGAGTACACTTGAGTGTGTGCTTCTCCTTGTTTTTTTTCATGTGTTCTCCCTTCTTGCATGCTTCCTTCCACTTTTGCCTAGCTGTTCTTGCCTATTGGATCTAAAATCACTCACAAAACATATCACGGCATTGAAATTACATAAAAGTGGAATTAAAATGATCAAATTAAGCACAAAAATGCATGTTTTCACATTTAGGTCCAATTTAGAGAGAAATCACAAAAGTATGCTATTTTGGTGATTGATGAGCAGATAATTTATACGCTTTTTGACATTGTTTTTAGTATGCTTTTAGTAGGATCTAGTTACTTTAAGGGATGTTTTCATTAGTTTTTATGTTAAATTCACATTTCTGGACTTTACTATGAGTTTGTGTATTTTTCTGTGATTTCAGGTATTTTCTGGCTGAAATTGAGGGACTTGAGCAAAAATCAGATTCAGATGTTGAAGAAGGACTGCTGATGCTGTTGGATTCTGACCTCCCTGCACTCAAAGTGGATTTTCTGGAGCTACAGAACTCGAAATGGCGCGCTTCCAATTGCGTTAGAAAGTAGACATCCAGGGCTTTCTAGCAATATATAATAGTCTATACTTTGGCCAAGAATAAACGACTTAAACTGGCGTTTAACGCCAGCTTTCTGCCCAAATCTGGCGTCCAGCGCCAGAAAAGGAGCCAAAACCAGAGTTGAACGCCCAAACTGGCACAAAAGCTAGCGTTCAACTCCAAGAAGGACCTCTACACGTGCAACACTCAAAGCTCAGCCCAAGCACACACCAAGTGGGCCCCGGAAGTAGATTTATGCATCAATTACTTACTCATGTAAACCCTAGTAGCTAGTTTATTATAAATAGGACCTTTTACTATTGTATTAGACGTCTTTTTGACCATCTTTGATCCTGGATTGTATTTTGATCCTGTGATCACGTTTTAGGGGGCTGGCCTCTCGGCCATGCCTGGACCTTCACTTATGTATTTTTAACGGTAGAGTTTCTACACTCCATAGATTAAGGTGTGGAGCTCTGCTGTTCCTTAAAGATTAATGCAAAGTACTACTGTTTTCTATTCAATTCATCTTGTTTCGCTTCCAAGATATTCCTTCGTACTTCAATCTGAATGTGATGAACGTGACAATCATCATCATTCCCTATGAACGTGTGCCTGACAACCACTTCCGTTCTACCTTCGACTGAATGAGTATCTCTTAGATCTCCTAACCAGAATCTTCGTGGTGTAAGCTAGAATGATGGCGGCATTCAAGGCATTCAAG
>NC_029790.2:76582235-76589677 GCF_000816755.2 Arachis ipaensis
AATCCTATTCCAGCATGATCGAGAACCGACAGATGAATAGCCGTGCCGTGACAGGGTGCGTTGACCATTTTCACTGAGAGGATAAGATGAAGCCATTGACAAGGGTGATGCCTCCAGACGATTAACCGTGCCGTGACAGGGCATTGGATCATTTTCCCGAGAGATGACTGAAAGTAGCCATTGACAGTGGTGATGTATCACATAAAGCCAGCCATGGAAAGGAGTAAGACTGATTGGATGAAGATAGCAGGAAAGCAGAGGTTCAGAGGAACGAAAGCATCTCCATTCGCTTATCTGAAATTCTCACCAATGAATTACATAAGTATTTCTATCCTTACTTTATGTTTTATTTACATAATATATTGTAGCCCATATGAGTCAACTTAACTGAGATTTACAAGGTGACCATAGCTTGCTTCATACCGACAATCTCCGTGGGATTCGACCCTTAATCACGTAAGATATTACTTGGACGACCCAATGTACTTGCTGGTTAGTTATGCGAATTTGTGAAGATATGTTTAGACCATGGTTCTGTGCACCCGTTTTTGGTGCCATTGCCAGGGAATCAATTTCGAAAAACAATTCACAACCTGAGTAGCAATTTTGCATACCAGTGATTAAGTGTGAGTTTATGTGATAAAATCCATCCAATTCAAGCCAAAAATTGCCGTCAAATATGGACTTATCAATTCTCCACACTTAAACAATAGCATGTTCTCATGCTAAACACAAACAAGGAGAATAATCAAAGGGTGACAACTTATTAGATGCAACTATCTATATGCATGCAAGTATATTATATAGATTATTTATATCTATCTATACTATAATGTTCTATTGATTTGGTGAGAACAAACAACCAATTTTCAAGCAAGTATATGAACATATAGGGCTAAGCAAAGAAGTAGTTCAATGCAATCAAAATCTAAAGAATTGATTCAACTCATCAAAATGAAGCAACTTGCAAGAGTACGTGATAAGAGAGATGGAGACATAGAATTGAGTAATCGAACCCTCACTAGGTGTGTATACACTCTCAATGCTCGGTGTTTAGGGTTTAATCAGTCAAGTCTCCTCTAATCATGCTTTCAAGGATTTGCTTTTCATCCAACCATCAACAAACATGTGATGCATGAATACAATTATCATGAGGACTTCATAGGGTTGTAATTGAGTTAGAGTTAAGGTGTGATAGATATGGCTAAGTGGACTAAGGAATTAGATCTTTGATTAGCTCAAGTATCTCACTCAACCAATATCAACTAAATCACAAAAATATGCAACCTAACTTTCCATTCCTCTCTTTTTATACACATTCATGCATCTTTTTCATCCAAATCTATATATGCATTTCTTATTCAAAATTTTTTTTGGGATAACTTTTGTCCCCATCTTATTTTTTTTTTCATTTTATTTTTTTCTATTTCTTTTTATTTTTCTATGATAAATGCATATGGTTAAAGCAAATTGATACATGAATGTGCACCCATTTTCCAAAATTTTCAATGAATATCTAAAATAAAATTTTTCTCTACCAATACTTCCCAAAAATTTCCCCACACTTAGATGACACACACACCTTACCCTAAGCCAATCAAAGATGCAATTCATGGTAATTCATAGTTTTCCTCTTAAGGTTGTGATGTGTTAATGTTAAAAACAATGAGGTAAATAAAGCTCAAAGTGGGCTAACAATGATAGATGCAAAGGGTATGGCCATAAGGGTTAGTAAGCTTAATTCAAAAAAATAGCCTCAATCATGCTCAATGCATTTAAACATCAACTACTGGAAATAAAGAATCAAGCAGAACCAAGATCACAATCATAGAAGGAGCATAGCACACAATGAACAAAAATAGTGGTGAAAATATGCAACCACACATTATAAGCTCAACAACTCACAAGGTATTTAGTTCTATCTCGCTTCTATGTTCCACAAAAATCATTCAAGCAAATTTAAAAAGGATTTTCTAAATCAATTCAATAGAATGCCCTAAGAATAAAATTCTTGCAAATCTTTGTTGTTTATCACCAAAATTATTTTCTATATATGTATGTATGTTGTGATGGATGCAATTTCAAAAATTTTTCTAGTTTTTTCCCTAATTTTCAATATGCAAAAACTATTATGAACAATTAGGACAAAATTGAACTAGGCACTATACCACTCACAACATCCAATCACAACTTCTATATATATACTATATACCATGCAAAAGCACAAATACCAAATGCAATAGCTAGAAATAAAACTATGAATAAGCTAAGATATATGTACTAGAAGAAAATCCAATACAGCAGTTAAAAACACTCCAAATATCTACAAGAAACATAATAAAAGAAAATAAAAGTAGAATGTAAATTGTTTGGAAAAGAGAATTTACGCCCCAAAAGTGGTGAATCCTCCCCCACACTTAAGCGTTGCATGGTCTTCCGTACAAGAAAACAATCCAGGAAGAATGACTCTAAAGCACTCCACCTTCAGCTCAAAGCGTTGCCAAGTCCAATGCAGGCTCGGCATTTCCATCCTCGGCATCTTCCTCCTTTTCCGGCTCCTTGCCTCTACGACTCATCCTCAAAGAGAATGAATAGAGTATAATAATTAAGAATAATAGGGCAAGTGGCACAAAAAAGCAAAAAAGGAAGCAAATACATTATATACTTGGAGCCAAAAGAATAATAAACAAACAAACATTTAATTGAGGAATTTTGCATAATGGTGTGCTATGATAAAAAATAAGCCGATGCGTATTCTAATTATGCACGCGGTTAGAACACACACAACGGCCGGTTAAAACGGCATCCACACAATCAAAATGTAAGCATGTGTTCCTCAATTAAATGACCTAAGTTGCAAGTAATAGATGAGCATCAATTAAGCACATGCAAACTTAGGCAACTACAACAAGAGTGAATTGAATGTAAAAAATATTGGATATTGAAATTGTGCAAGTGAAAGTGCAAGATTAATATGAAAGTTAGCACAACACACAATAACCAATTTAATGATGAAACGAAAACTACTTATTCATCGTCAAGAATAAGGAAATAATCACATGGGAAGGTGCTTGTTACAAAAGGTGACAACTTTGATAAGAAGAAAGTCAAGTCAACTCAAACAAATGTAAAGCATTAAAAAGAAACAAGGACCTCGTTATATGATTATATTGATTTTGGAAACCATAATTAACAAGCAACTCAATTCACTTTACTAAATTCAGTATGCACTTGTTAAAAATTTCACTAAATAAGAATTTAAATGTCCATTTTCATATCAATTTGGTGTTAGCAACTCAAACCAATAACAAGTACTTTATTGAAATTTCAATACAAAATAATATCATAATCATTCAAAAGTGCACAATTCTTGATTAGAATGCCAAACAAGGATATAGTCTAACACATATGGTAGCTACAACACATGCATTAAACCAAAAGTTTATTCAGGCGTTTAAGCAAACACTTGGTATGCGGTGCACATGTTCAACAATTTCAAGTCAAAATTCAAGCATCAACAACCCACAAATCAAAAATTGAACAATTGCAATTCAACAACTAATTAAGCAAAACGTAAGCTAAATTACCAAATTTAAATAAAGAAAATAAAAATTAAATAATCAAATAAACAAAACAAAGAGAAAAGAAGAAGAAGAAGAAAGAAGAAGGAAAGAGAAGGAAGAAGAAAGAGAGAGTGATGGTGGCGCGGCAGTTGCAGCACCGGCGGTGGCAGGGTCGCCGAAAGAAGGGATGGGTGGGGATGGGGGGTGCTCTGGCGCGACTGGCTTCTGTTTCAAATTGCTGCCTAGATCGACGTCTGTGTGTACGCATACAGGTCCGTGCGTACGCACAAAAGGTGAGAAAACAGGTGATGCGGATGCACAAAGGTGTGCGAGAGCTCCCGACAAGAAGGGAATCAAGAAGTGTGTGCGTACACAGAAGACTTTTCTTTTTTCAACAGGGCATAAGGATCATGTGTGCGTACGCACAAGTTCTGTGCGTACGCACAAGTTCTGTGCGTACGCACAAGAGCAAAAAATTTGGGGTCCGCGCGCACAAGCATGTTCAAAAGCTCCCAACAAAAGGGGTACTGATGAGTGTGCGTACACACAGATGTCAAAATCTGGGAAAAGTGTGGGTGGGCACAGGTGTGTGCATATGCACATTGCCTTATTTCTGCAAAATTTTTAATGCCTCTAAGGATCCAACATGACTTCCAAAACAGTTTTTTCAAACCCCAAAGCATTTTGAAATCTCAAAAACATATTATTCTACTAAAATTACCTAGTAAATACCAAAATGCAACAAAATTACTTAGCAAGATAGGTAATTATTCAAGAAACAAAAGCTAAAAGAGGGAAGGGTTAGAAAGATATTACCATGGTAGGGTGTCTCCTACGTAGCACTTTGGTTTAAAGTCCTTAAGTTAGACTTTTGGTTGAAACTCACATCAAGGAGGCTTGATCTTCCATCCATCCTTGAGTTTCCAACCATTCTTCCCCTTCTAAAATCCTCCCGAATCCCAAATAAAGTACATCAAGCTCTCAAGTAACCTTAAGCAAGCAATTGGTACCCAAGATTGTCTGTTGTAGAAATGTATACCCGAATCCCACACTTTGGTTTCCCGGTCATCCCCTTGTTGATCTTTGCTCTTGTGCTTGGATGGATAACCTCCTAATTTTCCTTTGAAGCACCCAAATGAAAGTGGGACTCCTCCTAATCGAACCTTGCACCACTTATACCTTGAATTCCTTTGGAAACTAACACCTGCATCTTCATTGTTGAGCACTCCAGTAAGCACCTTAATTTGGTGATCCGTCTCCAAAATAGCAAATTGATGTCGGCCTACTGATGACGGAAAAATTACATCCGCATTAACCACCGGCAAGTGTACTGGGTCGCACCAAGTAGTAAATGTAAAACCCTAACTTTCAGCACGTCATGATCGTACCAAAAGTGAGGCGTTACTGACCTGTTTTCCATATTTACTATTTAATACTGTGCCTTTAGTTCGATTTCGCGTTTCAATTTTATAGAAAATTCCAGAAAATTATTCTTAGTAATTAAAATTACATATCAAAGATCTTCAAATAATACTAGTCACATAGTTAGTAAGAATAATAAATATCATACAAAAGAATTCAAATGAAACTCAAATACAACTCCTATCCCTCTGTATAAGATAAAATCTTAACTAACAAAGGCGAGAGAATTCTAGGAAAAGCGATTCAACACATAAACTTAACTCAAATAAGACTAATAATCGCCCGCAACTTCAAACTGAATCTTTGAACCTTTCACTGAAAGGGTGGAAGATTTGGGGTGAGAACAAACCACACGTTCTCAGTAGGGAATGGGAATGTCGTAAAAGTAATGAATTTCATGCAAATAATTAACTTACTTTGTAAAACTATTTTGTTAAACCTTTGAAAATACTTTTTACTTTTACTTTATATAACTAATTACCTTCTTAAAATTTCTGAACTTAAAACAATTCTCAATCACAACCTCGATTCTCAGTCACCTCAATACACCAACCAATAGCACAAGAAACAGATCAACACACAAACAAATTGCAATAAGACAAACACCACAATCACAGAAAAGCTAGATAAGCAGAAACAATCAAATGCAAATATGCAAACAACATGATGTATGTCTATTCCTAACGCAGGCCATGAGCTCATGTGTTGGTTGCCTACCCGCTCCCAACATTAGTCGGGCACGAGTCCCAGATATGGCTTTCCAGATGTATACAGTGTGCTTATAAGTCGTACGGCTTGGCCGCATACAGTGTGACTTTAAGTCGTACGGCTAGGCCGCATACAGTGTGACTTTCCAAATCAATAAGCGTACATCTGGAAAATAGTTCTCAGTTTGTGGGCGTTCCCACTTTACATTTCGCACTAAGACCCAAACACAGTCACATCTGCTCTCCTGTGGCAAACATTCATTTACTTAATATACTCATTTAATTTTTGTTCTCTGCTCTCCTATGGCAGAGATTCCTTTACTTAATATATTCATTCAATCTTTGTTCTCTGCTCTCCTGTGACAGAGATCCCTTTAATTATCCCTCTTTATAACCTTTTCCAAACCTCCGAAACCACTTTACTTACAACAAGTTCTTCTTTCATAGAAAAGCCAGTTCTTACTTAACCATGATTTTTCCAAACCAACTTTAAAACCATTTCAGATTTAAACCTCTTTCAAAAGACTAAAAGAATCATTTATTAAGTAAATCTCGCGACAGAGTCTCAAGACTTTAGGGAGGACGGCAATCAAACTCGTTCTTTAAAATTAATAAACTCCGAATCATAATTCCTTAAAATGTAGTTCTTTAATCTAACTCAAAACATAAAGTCTTTCTTAATAAGTCAAAACTCAATACATGATCCATTCTTAAAAATCGCATTCAAAACATAAAGTTTTTCTTAATAAATAAAAACCCAAACGTAAATCTTTTCTTAATAAATCAAAAGCCAAATAATACAATTTCTCAATTCCAACCTTTCTCTAAATATTTCAAACAAAGTCTTAAGTTTTATAATAAAATTTTGGTAGCATCTCCCCTAAAACTCGGACTTTGCCACCCTTTTCGGGTTCCAACTGAACCATTTTCAACCTCTTTTCAATCATTTCCAACAACTCAAACTAATTCCAATATCAGAAATCATTTTCAATAAATCAATAAAACTCATTTCCAAATGCGGATTTATTTTCAATATCAGATTAACCTCAAACCAAGAAAATTCATTTTACATTGCATTTAATCAAACCAACTTTCTAACTCAATAATTAGAATTTTCAGCATTCCTAATCAATCAAGAAATCAAATACATATTCATCAAATTCAGTCATAAACACAACTCAAACTTATCATTCAGTCTTTCTAAATAATCATAAATTATTTACAAATACCCACTAGACTTCCATGGCATTCATAGTTTAAAATAGCTAATTTCAAAATAAAATCCCCTATCTTCGTACGAAATCAGAGTCAATGAAAATTTTGGAGAAGCTTTTTGACTGAGCTGCTAAAGAAAAAAACGTCAGAAGTCGTTTGTGCCTCCTAGAACTCCAGTTGGCCGAACTTAAAGGGAAGTAGAGTTACGTCACCATCAATTTTTACAGAACAAAAGTAACGTCAACATGTAAAAGAGGAGGATACAAACACTTTTAACGAATTAGATTTTTAATTAGAGTCACGGATCACAAAAAATCATGGTCGAAAGCTTAGGAAGTTTTTACGATTTTCTTTCCTTACCACAGTGTCTCTTTCACTCGATTTCTCTTTTTCTTTTTTCTTTTTTTTTTTGGATTCGGTCATGTTAGAAAATGAATGGGTGAGATAGATGATGATTAATTATATATGTTTATATACATAAAGGTTAAAGGTCATTTTCTTTCCTTTCTTGCTAAATGACTTCGGTTAAAAGAAT
>NC_029790.2:76589847-76591683 GCF_000816755.2 Arachis ipaensis
TATTTTTGTTAGCAAAATAATTTTTTTAAAAAATAAAATCTCAATATAATAGAATAATTTATAAATAATTAATTATTTAAATTTTTTTAAAATATTCGGGGTGTTATATTCCATCCATTTTATAAAAATTTTTGCCTTCGAAAATTTATTGAAACAAATCCAAATTCAAATCAAGGAAAAATAGGATCCACCAAGAGAAATACAAGCAAACAAAGGTTCACAGAAATAATACGGTTTGATTGGAAAATAATCAAATCATAATCTGAGAAGGTTCAGAGCAAGAATTCCAATGAGGATAATGAAAGAAGAGATGGAGCGTGTTCTTGTAACACGAATGAAGGGTATACTTCGAAACGAATCCTTACAACTTAACTCCTAACATTCCTAAATCCCGTAATTCACATTACTTATTACTTCTATTTCGTCTATGTGAGAGGGATGGTGGCGCGGCAGTTGCAGCGCTGGCGGCAACGGGGTCGCCGGAAGAAGGGATGGGTGGGGATGGTGGGTGCTCTGGCGCGACTGGCTTCTGTTTCAAATTGCTGCCTAGATAGACGCTTGTGCGTACGCATACAGGTCCGTGCGTACACACAAAAGGTGAGAAAACAGGGGATGCGGATGCTCAAAGCTGTGCAAGAACTCCAGACAGGAAGGGAATCAAGAAGTGTGTGTGCACATAGAAGACTTTTCTTTTTTCAACAGGGCATAAGGATCATGTGTGCGTACGCACAAGTTCTGTGCATACGCACAAGGGCAAAAAATTTGGGGTCCGCGCGCACAAGCATGTTCAAAAGCTCCCAACAGAAGGGATGCTGAAGAGTGTGCGTACGCACAGTCTGTGCGTACACATAGATGTCAAAATCTGGGGAAAGTGTGGGTGGGCACAGGTGTGTGCATATGCACGCTGCCCTATTTCTGCAAAATTTTTAATGCCTATAAGGATCCAACATGACTTTCAAAACAGTTTTTTCAAACCCCAAAGCATTTTGAAATCTCAAAAACATATTATTCTACTAAAATTACCTAGTAAATACCAAAATGCAACTAAACTACTTAGCGAGATCGGTAATTATTCAAGAAACAAAAGCTAAAAGAGGGAAGGGTTAGAAAGATATTACCATGGTAGGGTGTCTCCCACCTAGCACTTTGGTTTAAAGTCCTTAAGTTAGACTTTTGGTTGAAACTCACATCAAAGAGGCTTGTGCTTCCATCCATCCTTGAGTTGCCAACCATTCTTGCTCTTCTAAAATCCTCCCAAATCCCAAATGAAGTACATGAAGCTCTCAAGCAACCTTAAGAAAGCAATTGGTACCCAAGATTGTCGGTTGTAGAAATGTATACCCGAATTCCACACTTTGGTTTTCCAGTCATCCCGTTGTTGATCTTTGCTCTCATGCTTGGATGGACAACCTCCCAATTTTCCTTTGAAGCACCCAAATGAAAGTGGGACTCCTCCTAATCGAACCTTGCACCACTTATACCTTGAATTCCTTTGGCAACCAACACCTGCATCTTCATTGTTGAGCACTCCAAGAAGCACCTTAATTTGGTGATCCGTCTCTAAAATAGCAAATTGATGTGGGCCTACTGATGACAGAAAAATTACATCCGCATTAACCACCGGCAAGTATACTGGGTCGCACCAAGTAGTAAATGTAATACCCTAACTTTCAGCATGTCATGATCATACCAAAAGTGAGGCGTTACTGACCTGTTTTCCAATTTACTATTTAATACTGAATCTTTAGTTTGATTTCGCGTTTCAGTTTTATAAAAAATTTCAGAAAATTATTTTTAGTAATTAAAATTACATATCAAAGATTTTTAAATAATATT
>NC_029790.2:76591763-76626819 GCF_000816755.2 Arachis ipaensis
TAATAATAATAATAATAATAATAATAATAATAATAATATTTATAAAAATCAATTTAAACTTTGTCTATTAAAATAGTTTTTAATAGATAATTAAACTTTAATAATTATAAAATTTTATTTAATTATTTTTGTTAATAATAATTTTTAAAAATAAAATCTCAATATGATATAATAACTTATAAATAATTAATTATTTAATTTTTTTTAAAAAATTTGGGGTGTTATATCCCATCTACCTTACAAAAATTTTAACAAATTCAAATTTAAATCAAAGAAAAATAGAATCTATGAAGAGAAATACAAGCAAACAAAGATTCACAGGAACAATAAGGTATGATTGGAAAATAATTAAATCATATTCTGAGAAGGTCCAGAACAAGAATTCCAATGAGGATAATGAAAGAAGAGATGGAGCGTGTTCGTGTAGCACGAATGAAGGGTATACTTCGAAACGAATCCTTAAATCATAACTCCTAACATTCCTAAACCCCGTAATTCACATTACTTATTACTTCTATTTCGTCTATGATAATCCATTAGGGTTTTCGTATATACAAATCATCAGTATTAAGTTGGCCAGACCTAATACCTTGAGAAATGCAA
The DNA here is from genome assembly GCF_000816755.2 of Arachis ipaensis. Classification (NCBI taxonomy): domain Eukaryota; kingdom Viridiplantae; phylum Streptophyta; class Magnoliopsida; order Fabales; family Fabaceae; genus Arachis; species Arachis ipaensis. Next base: position 76,592,367 of record NC_029790.2, read on the forward strand.
TGGTCGACCAACAGCATTAATCAATTGACATTCATGCATCTAAAATTCAAACTCTTATCATTAGGACAAGTCCTATTGCATGACAGACACTCAGAGTATGCAGTGAAGCATAGTCAGTCCATTCCAAAGGCTCTAACAGGAACGAACTGCTCTGATACCATAATGTAACACCCTAACTTTTAGCACGTCATGATCGTACCGAAAGTGAGGCATTACTGACCTGCTTTTCATATTTACTATTTAATACTGAGCCTTTAGTTCGATTTCGCATTTCAGTTTTATAGAAAATTCCAGAAAATTATTTTTAGTAATTAAAATTACATATCAAAGATCTTCAAATAATACTAGTCACATAATTAGTAAGAATAATTAAAATCATACAAAATAATTCAAATGATACTCAGATACAACTCCTATCCCTCTGTATAAGATAAAATCTTAACTAACAAAGGCAAGGGAATTCTAGGAAAAGCGACTCAACACATAAACTTAACTCAAATAAGACTAATAATCGCCCGCAGACTCAAACTAAATCTTTGAACCTGTCACGGAAAGGGTGGAAGATTTTGGATGAGAACAAACCACACGTTCTTAGTAGGGAATGAGAATGCTGCAAAAGTAATGAATCATGCAAATAATTAACTTACTCAATAAAAATATTTTGTTAAAATTTTGAAAATATTTTTTACTTTTACTTTATATAACTAATTACCTTTTTTAAATTTCTGAACTTGCAACAATTCTCAACCACAACCTCGGTTCTCAGTTACCTCAATACACCAACCAATAGCACAAGAAACAGATCAACACACAAACAAATTGCAATAAAACAAACAGCACATTCACAGAAAAGCTAGATAAGCAGACACAATCAAATGCAAATGTGCAAACAACATGATGCATGTCCATTCCTAACGCAGGCCATGAGCTCATGTGTTGGTTGCCTACCCTCTCCTAACATTATCCGGGCACGAGTCCCAGATATGGCTTTCCAGATGCATACAGTGTGCTTATAAGTCATACGGCTAGGCCGCATACAGTGTGACTTCAAGTCGTACGGCTAGGCCGCATACAGTGTGACTTTCCAAATCAATAAGCGTACATCTGGAAAAAAGTTCTCAGTGTGTGGGCGTTCCCACTTTACATTTGGCATTGAGGCCCAAACACAGTCACATCTGCTCTCCTGTGGCAGACATTCCTTTACTTAAGATATTCATTTAATCTTCGTTCTCTGCTCTCCTGTGGCAGAAATTTCTTTACTTAATATATTCATTCAATCTTTGTTCTCTACTCTCCTGTGGCAGAGATCCCTTTAATTATCTCTCTTTATAACCTTTTCCAAACCTTCGAAACCATTTTACTTACAACAAGTTCTTCTTTCTTACAAAAATCAGTTCTTACTTAACCATGATTTTTTCAAACCAACTTTAAAACCATTTCAGATTTAAACCTCTTTCAAAACACTAAAAGAATCATTTATTAAGTAAATCTCACTACAGGGTCTCGAGACTTTAGAGAGGACGACAATCAAACTCATTCTTTAAAATTAATAAACTCCTTGAATCATAATTCGTTAAAATGTAGTTTTTAATCAAACTCAAAACACAAAGTCTTTCTTAATAAGTCAAAACTGAATACATGATCTTTTCTTAATAAGTCACATTCAAAACATAAAGTTTTTCTTAATAAATAAAAACCCAAACGTAAATCTTTTCTTAATAAATCAAAAGTCAAATAATACGATTTCTCAATTCCAACCTTTCTCTAAATATTTCAAACAAAGTCTTTAGTTTTATAATAAAATTTTGGCAGCATCTCCCCTAAAACTCAGACTTTAGCACCCTTTTCGGGTTCCAACTGAACCATTTTCAACCTCTTTTCAATCATTTCCAATAAGTCAAGCTAATTCCATTATCAGAAATCATTTTCAGTAAATCAATAAAACTCATTTCCAATATCTCAAATCGATTCAAATGCGGATTTATTTTCAATATCAGATTAACCTCAAACCAAGAAAATTCATTTTACATAGTATTTAATCAAACCAACTTTCTAACTCAATAATTAGAATTTTCAGCATTCCTAATCAATCAAGAAATAAAATGCATATTCATCAAATTCAGTCACGAACACAACTCAAACTTATCATTCAGTCTTTCCAAACATTCATAAATTATTTACAAATACCCACTAGACTTCCATGGCATTCATAGTATAAAATAGTTAATTTCAAAATAAAATCCCCTACCTTGGTACAAAATTAGAGTCAATGAAAATTTTGGAGAAACTTTTTGACTGAACTGCTGAAGAAGAAAACGTCAGAAGTCGTCTGTGCCTCCTAGAACTCTAGTTAGCCGAACTCAAAGGAAAGTAGAGTTACATCACCATCAACTTCTACAGGACAAAAGTAACGCCAACATGTAGAGGAAGAGAATATGAACACTTTTACCGGATTAGTTTTTAATTAGAGTCACGGATCACAAGAAATCATGGTCGGAAGATTTGAAAGTTTTTACGGTTTTCTTTCCTTACCACAGTGTCTCTCTCACTCGGTTTCTCGTTTTCTTTTTTCTTTGGATTTGGTCATGTTAGAAAATGAATGGGTGAGATAGATGATGATTAATTAGATCAAAGATAATTAGGTGTCATGCTATATATATATATACACACACACACACGTACATGCAGCCACGTTTTGTTTCATTCCTTTCCTTTGCTTTCCTTAATAGCATATTGACGTGGCGGAAATTGGCGAGTTAAGAAATTGTTATAAGAGATACGTTACAGGTACAGTTCCTAAACAACCAAAAATCCACTTATCAATTTAGAAGGGTTGTCACAAAATTAAAATTAAAATACTGGAAGTATGAATCCCAGGTCGTCTCCCAACGAGTTGCAGAAAGATGTGCTATTTTATTAATCAGATGTTTTCTAAAAATGGTTGAGTTGATAAACAGGAAATTAAATCAGAGAATTTATGTAATTTAAATAAAAACCTTGACCGGGAGTAGATTAGTTGGAAGCCTATCCTTGATGGAAACAAACAGCACAATCACAGAAAAGCTAGATAAGCAGACACAATCAAATGCAAATATACAAACAACATGATGCATATCTATTCCTAACACAGGCCATGAGTTCATGTGTTGGTTGCCTACCCGCTCCCGACATTACCCGGGCACGAGTCCCATATATGGCTTTTCAGATGCATACAGTGTGCTTATAAGTCGTACGGCTAGGTGGTACGCGAATTGTTTGTTACTATTTAAACGGCACTAAAAACTTGGTGTGCGTAACGTGATCTTAACACTTCTTCACAACTCCGCGTAACTAACCAGCAAGTGTACTGGGTCGTCCAAGTAATACCTTACGTGAGTAAGGGTCGATCCCACGGAGATTGTCGGCTTGAAGCAAGCTATGGTCGTAAATCTTAGTCAGGCAGATTCAAATGGTTATGAGGTTTTGATAATTAAAATATAAATAAAATATAAAATAAGATAAAGTTACTTATATAATTCACCGGTGGGAATTTCAGATAATTGTCTGGAGATGCTTTGTTGTTTCAGAACCTCTGCTTTTCCATTGTCTTCTTCCAACCATGTGTTACCTCCTTCCATGGCAAGCTGTATGATCCTCTCGGATGAAAACAAATCCATTTCCGCTGTCACCGCACAGCAAATTATTTGTCGGTTCCTGCTAGCATCGGAATAGGACCATTGTCCTTTTGCACACTGTCACTTGTGCCCCACATTCATAGGTTTGAAGCTCATCACAGTCATCCTTTCCCGGATCCTACTCGGAATACCACAGACAAGGTTTAGACTTTTCGGATCCCAGGAATGGCTGCCAATAATTCTAGCCTATACCACGAAGATAATAATCTCACGAATTCAATCTGTGTATTAGATATCCAAGAGAGTATACTCCAGCTGTCGTCCAATAACTACGTTGAACATCATGTATATCGCTTTGTGGTTGTCAGGCACGCGACCTTGGCTAAGCGAGTAACGAAGATTGGGTGATTGTCACGGGTCACCCCTTCATTCTGACTTAACTGAATTAAGTACGAGAGTATATCTTAGAGAAGAAGTAGGCATGAGTTGAATAGAAAAATAATAATAATTGTATTAATTCATGAAGAACAGCAGAGCTCCACACCTTAATCTATGGGGTGTAGAAATTCTACCGTAGAAAATACATAAGTGAAAAAGGTCTAATCATGGCCGTGAGGCCAGCAGCCTCCAAATGTGAACATAGGTCTCAAGACTAAACGTCCAGAAGATTCTCAAGTTCTCTAAAATAAATCTCTAAAAGTAGTTTTATACTAAACTAGTAACCTAGGGTTACAAAAAATGAGTAACTAAGTGCAGATAGTGCAGAAATCCACTTCCGGAGCCCACTTGGTGTGTGCTTGGGCTGAGCATTGAAGCTTTTTCGTGCATAGGCTGTTCCTGGAGTTAAACGCCAGCTTTGGTGCCAGTTTGGGCATTTAACTCCAATTCTGGTGCCAGTTTGGGCGTTTTACGCCAAGATATTTTAGACTAACATTGAACACCAGTTTGGGCCATCAAATCTCGGACAAAGTATGAACTATTATATATTGCTGGAAAGTACATGATGTCTACTTTCCAACGCAATTGAGAAGGCGCCAATTGAGCTTCTGTAGCTCCAGCAAATCCACTTTGAGTGCAGGGAGGTCAGAATATAACAGCATCTGCAGTCCTTTTTCAGCCTCTGAAACAGATTTTTGCTCAGGTCCCTCAATTTCAGCCAGAAAATACTTGAAATTACAGAAAAACACACAAACTCATAGTAAAGTCCAGAAATGTAATTTTTGAATAAAAACTAATAAAAATATAATAAAAAATAACAAAAACATACTAAAAACTATGTAAAAACAATGCCAAAAAGGGTATAAATTATCCGCTCATCACTAGGCCGCATACAGTGTGACTTTAAGTCATACGGCTAGGCCGCATACAGTGTGACTTTCCAAATCAATAAGCGTACATCTGAAAAACAGTTCTCAGTGTGTGGGCATCCCCATTTTACATTTCGCACTAAGGCCTAAACACAGTCACATCTGCTCTCCTGTGACAGATATTCCTTTACTTAAGTTATTCATTTAATCTTTGTTCTCTGCTCTCCTGTGGTAGAGATTCCTTTACTTAATATATTCATTCAATCTTTGTTCTCTGCTCTCCTATGGTAGAGATTCCTTTAATTATCTATCTTTATAACCTTTTTCAAACCACCGAAACCACTTTACTTACAACAAGTTCTTCTTTCATACAAAAACCAGTTCTTACTTAACCATGATTTTTTCAAACCAACTTTAAAACCATTTCAGATTTAAACCTCTTTCAAAAGACTAAAAGAATTATTTATTAAGTAAATCTCATGACAGGGTCTCGAAACTTTAGAGAGGACGACAATCAAACTCGTTCTTTAAAATTAATAAACTCATTGAATCATAATTCCTTAAAATGTAGTTCTTTAATCAAACTCAAAACATAAAGTTTTTCTTAATAAGTCAAAACTCAATACATGATATTTTCTTAATAAATCACATTCAAAACATAAATTTTTTCTTAATAAATGAAAATCCAAACTTAACTATTTTCTTAATAAATCAAAAGTCAAATAATACGATTTCTCAATTCCAACCTTTCTCTAAATATTTCAAACAAAGTCTTAAGTTTTATAATAAAGTTTTGGCAACATCTCTCCTAAAACTCGGACTTTGCCACCCTTTTCGGGGTCCAACTGAACCATTTTCAACCTCTTTTCAATCATTTCCAATAACTCAAACAAATTCCAATATCAGAAATCATTTTCAATAAATCAATAAAACTCATTTCCAATATCTCAAATCGATTCAAATGCGGATTTATTTTCAATATCAGATTAACCTCAAACCAAGAAAATTCATTTTACATAATATTTAATCAAACCGACTTTCTAACTCAATAATTAGAATTTTCAGCATTCCTAATCAATCAAGAAATAAAATGCATATTCATCAAATTCAGTCACAAACACAACTCAAACTTATCATTCAGTCTTTCCAAACAATCATAAATTATTTACAAATACCCACTAGACTTCCATGGCATTCATAATTTAAAATAGTTAATTTCAAAAAGTGTCTTCCAGCTCTGCTTTGTCATCTAGCTCGAGCTGTTCCAAAAGAAAAAGAGGGTCCAATGCCCAAGGGTTCTCCAAACACTAACCCTTTCTTACTCCCATCCCACTACTTCATCACCTGCGACAGCAGAGACGAATACAGGTACTCGCTTACTTGATTTGCTCAAAACCTTACCGCCTAAAAATCGATATTTTAGAGAGACAGAGGCTGTCATATCTTCAGTTCCCAAGGAGGATAAATTGGCTAAAATAGCTCTATTTCGTTCAGAAGACCGCTAGATTCTATTCTAAGGTTGCATTTAGTCTGTAACATCCCCGGGTCCTATCCTTAGGAAGTCTTAGCAGCGATAGGCTTTTCTAAGGCCTTTTCAACTCATTCACAGGAGGATGATGAGATTCCATTGATACAGAACCAATTTACAAAAATTTTCGCCCTCGAAAATTTATTGAAACAAATCCAAATTCAAATCAAAGAAAAATAGGAACCACCAAGAAAAATACAAGCAAATAAAGGTTCACAGAACCAATGCGGTTTGATTGGAAAATAATCAAATCATATTCTGAGAAGGTCCAGAGCAAGAATTCCAATGAGGATAATGAAAGAAGAGATGGAGCGTGTTCGTGTAGCCCGAATGAAGGGTATACTTTGAAACGAATCCGTACAACGTAACTCCTAACATTCCTAAACTCCGTAATTCACATTACTTATTACTTCTATTTCGTCTATGAGAGAGGGATGGTGGCGCGGCAGTTGCAGCGCCGGCGGTAGCGGGGTTGCCAGAAGAAGGGATGGGTGGGGATGTGGTGCTCTGGCGCGACTGGCTTCTGTTTCAAATTGCTGCCTAGATAGACGCTTGTGCGTATGCATACAGGTCCGTGCGTACGCACAAAAGGTGAGAAAACAGGGGATGCAGATGCACAAAGGTGTGCGAGAGCTCCAGACAGGAAGGGAATCAAGAAGTGTGTGCGCACACAGAAGACTTTTCTTTTTTCAACAGGGCATAAGGATCATGTGTGCGTACGCACAAGTTCTATGCGTATGCACAAGGGCCAAAAGTTTGGGGTCTGCGCGCACAAGCATGTTCAAAAGCTCCCAAAAGAAGGGGTGCTGATGAGTGTGCGTACGCACAGTCTGCGCACAGTCTGTGTGTACACATAGATGTCTAAATCTGGGGAAAGTGTGGGTGGGCACAGGTGTGTGCATATACACACTGTCCTATTTCTACAAAATTTTTAATGCCTCTAAAGATCCAACATGACTTCCAAAACAGTTTTTCAAAATCCAAAGCATTTTGAAATCTCAAAAACATATTATTCTACTAAAATTACCTAGTAAATACCAAAACGCAACTAAAGTACTTAGCAAGATAGGTAATTATTCAAGAAACAAAAGCTAAAAGAGGAAAGGGTTAGAAAGATATTACGATGGTAGGGTATTTCCCACAGCGCACTTTGGTTTAAAGTCCTTAAGTTAGACTTTTGGTTGAAACTCACATCAAGGAGGCTTGTGCTTCCATCCATCCTTGAATTGCCAACCATTCTTGCTCTTCTCGAATCCTCCCGAATCCCAAATGAAGTACATCAAGCTCTCAAGCAACCTTAAGAAAGCAATTGGTACCCAAGATTGTCGGTTGTAGAAATGTATACCCGAATCCCATACTTTGGTTTCCCGGTCATCCCCTTGTTGATCTTTGCTCTTGTGCTTGGATGGACAACCTCCCAATTTTTCTTTGAAGAACCCAAATGAAAGTGGGATTCCTCCTAATCGAACTTTGCACCACTTATGCCTTTAATTCCTTTGGCAACCAACACCTGCATCTTCATTGTTGAGCACTCCAAGAAGCACCTTAATTTGGTGATCCGTTTTCAAAATAGCAAATTGATGTGGACCTACTGATGACGGAAAAATTACATCCGCATTAACCACCGACAAGTATACTGGGTCGCACCAAGTAGTAAATGTAACACCCTAACTTTCAGCACATTATGATCGTACCAAAAATGAGGCGTTACTGACATGTTTTCCATATTTACTATTTAATACTGAGGCTTTAATTTGATTTCGCGTTTCAGTTTTATAGAAAATTCCAGAAAATTATTTTTAGTAATTAAAATTATATATCAAAGATTTTCAAATAATACTGACCTCTTTTTCTTTTTTCTTTAGATTCGGTCATGTTAGAAAATGAATGGGTGAGATAGATGATGATTAATTAGATCAAAGATAATTAGGTGTCATGCTTTATATATACATTTCATTCCTTTCCTTTGGTTTCTTAATAGCATATATATATGTTTATATACATAATAATATAAAGGTCATGTTTCATTTTCCTTCCTTTGTTGCTAAATGGCTTCGGCTAAAAGAATGAAAATTTATTAGAACAAATCCAAATTCTAATCAAAGAAAAATAGGATCTATGAAGAGAAATACAAGCAAACAAAGATTCACAGGAACAATAAGGTATGATTGGAAAATAATCAAATCATATTCTGAGAAGGTCCAGAATAAGAATTCCAATGAGGATAATGAAAGAAGAGATGGAGCGTGTTCGTGTAGTACGAATGAAGGGTATACTTCGAAACGAATCCTTAAAATGTAACTCCTAACATTCCTAAACCCCGTAATTCACATTACTTATTACTTCTATTTTGTCTATGATAATCCATTAGGGTTTTCGTATATACAAATCATCAGTATTAAGTTGGCCATACCTAATACCTTGAGAAATGCAATGGTCAACCAACAGCATTAATCAATAGACATTCATGCATCTAAAACTCAAACTCTTATTATTAGGACAAGTCCTATTGCATGACAGACACTCAGAGTATGCAGTGAAGCATAGTCAGTCCATTCCCTAGCTTTTAGTACGTCATGATCGTACCAAAAGTGAGGCGTTACTGACCTGCTTTTCGTATTTACTATTTAATACTGAGCCTTTAGTTCGATTTCGCATTTTAGTTTTATAAAAAATTTCAGAAAATTATTTTTAGTAATTAAAATTACATATCAAAGATCTTCAAATAATACTAGTCACATAGTTAGTAAGAATAATAAATATCATACAAAATAATTCAAATGAAACTCAGATACAACTCCTATCCCTCTGTATAAGATAAAATCTTAACTAACAAAGATGAGGGAATTCTAGGAAAAGCGACTCAACACATAAACTTAACTCAAATAAGACTAATAATCGCCTGCAACTTCAAACTAAATCTTTGAATCTGTCACGGAAAGGGTGGAAGATTTGGAGTGAGAACAAACTACACGTTCTTAGTAGGGAATGGGAATGCTGTAAAAGTAATGAATCATGCAAATAATTAACTTACTCAATAAAACTATTTTGTTAAACTTTTGAAAATATTTTTTACTTTTACTTTATATAACTAATTACCTTTTTTAAATTTCTGAACATGAAACAATTCTCAACCACAACCTCGGTTCTCAGTTACCTCAATACACCAACCAATAGCACAAGAAACAGATCAGCACACAAACAAATTGCAATAAGACAAGCAGCACAATCACAGAAAAGCTAAATAAGTAGACACAATCAAATGCAAATGTGCAAACAACATGATGCATGTCCATTCCTAACGCAGGCCATGAGCTCATGTGTTGGCTGCCTACCCTCTCCTGACATTACCCGGGCACGAGTCCCAGATATGGCTTTCCAGATGCATACAGTGTGCTTATAAGTCATACGGCTAGGCCGCATACAGTGTGACTTTAAGTCGTATGGCTAGGCTGCATACAGTGTGACTTTCCAAATCAATAAGCGTACATCTGGAAAACAGTTCTCAGTGTTTGGGGCCCCACTTTACATTTGGCACTGAGGCCCAAACACTGTCACATCTGCTCTCCTGTGGTAGACATTCCTTTACTTAAGATATTCATTTAATCTTCGTTCTCTGCTCTCCTGTAGCAGAGATTCCTTTACTTAATATATTCATTCAATCTTTGTTCTCTGCTCTCCTGTGGCAGAGATCCCTTTAATTATCTCTCTTTATAACCTTTTCCAAACCTTCGAACCACTTTACTTACAACAAGTTCTTCTTTCATACAAAAACCAGTTCTTACTTAACCATGATTTTTTCAAACCAACTTTAAAACCATTTCAGATTTAAACCTCTTTCAAAAGACTAAGAGAATCATTTATTAAGTAAATCTCACTACAGGGTCTCGAGGCTTTAGAGAGGACGACAATCAAACTCGTTCTTTAAAATTAATAAACTCCTTGAATCATAATTCCTTAAAATGTAGTTCTTTAATCAAACTCAAAACATAAAGTCTTTCTTAATAAGTCAAAACTGAAGACATGATCTTTTCTTAATAAGTCACATTCAAAACATAAAGTTTTTCTTAATAAATAAAAACCCAAACGTAAATCTTTTCTTAATAAATCAAAAGTCAAATAATACGATTTCTCAATTCCAACCTTTCTCTAAATATTTCAAACAAAGTCTTTAGTTTTATAATAAAATTTTGACAGCATCTCCCCTAAAACTCAGACTTTGCCACCCTTTTCGGGTCCCAACTGAACCATTTTCAACCTCTTTTCAATCATTTCCAATAACTCAAACTAATTCCATTATCAGAAATCATTTTCAATAAATCAATAAAACTCATTTCCAATATCTCAAATCGATTCAAATGCGGATTTATTTTCAATATCAGATTAACCTCAAACCAAGAAAATTCATTTTACATAGTATTTAATCAAACCGACTTTCTAACTCAATAATTAGAATTTTCAGCATTCCTAATCAATCAAGAAATAAAATGCATATTCATCAAATTCAGTCACAAACACAACTCAAACTTATCATTCAGTCTTTTCAAACAATCATAAATTATTTACAAACACCCACTAGACTTCCATGGCATTCATAGTTTAAAATAGTTAATTTCAAAATAAAATCCCCTACCTTCGTACAAAATCAGAGTCAATGAAAATTTTGGAGAAAATTTTTGACTGAACTGCTGAAGAAGAAAACGTCAGAAGTCGTCTGTGCCTCCTAGAACTCTAGTTAGCCAAACTCAAAGGAAAGTAGAGTTACGTCACCATCAACTTCTACAGGACAAAAGTAATACCAACATGTAGAGGAGGAGAACATGAACACTTTTACCGGATTAGATTTTTAATTAGAGTCACGGATCACAAGAAATAATGGTCGGAAGCTTTGGAAGTTTTTACGGTTTTCTTTCCTTATCACAGGTCTCTCTCACTCGGTTTCTCTTTTTCTTTTTTCTTTGGATTCGGTCATGTTAGAAAATAAATGGGTGAGATAGATGATGATTAATTAGATCAAAGATAATTAGGTGTCATGCTTTATATATATATATATATATAATATACGTACATGCAGCCACGTTTTGTTTCATTCCTTTCCTTTGCTTTCCTTAATAGCATATTGACGTGGCGAAAATTGGCGAGTTAAGAAATTGTTATAAGAGATACGTTGCAAGTACAGTTCTTAACCAACCAAAAATCCACTTATCAATTTAGAAGGGTTTTCACAAAATTAAAATTAAAATACTGGGAGTATGAATCCCAGGTCGTCTCCCAACGAGTTGCAGAAAGATGTGCTATTTTATTAATCAGATATTTTCTAAAAATGGTTGAGTTGATAAACAGGAAATTAAATCAGAGAATTTATGTAATTTAAATAAAAACCTTGACCAGGAGTAGATTAGTTGGAAGTCCTATCCTTGATGGAGTTCTCTCAAGATAAAAGTGATAATTAAAGGTTGCCTGCTCAGTTATCTTTTACCAGATAAAGGAAAGTTAAGCAAGTTGGAAGTCAGTTTCTATTCACCAGTTCTAATCCTCTCCCTTGGAAAGAACTAGTGTCAGTGATTAGAAGGCGACCCAACGCGAAACCCAACTATAATTTTACTCTTAAACATCCATCTCAAGATCCTCCTTTCAATCAACTCTCAATCAAGTTATGGAACTACTCGCTCATTATGTTTGTAAAATCCATGAAATAAGAAAAGAAAATATTGAAAGACATGATAAATAATAATCAAAAGGATCAATTAAAAATAAAAATAGTTCTTGTATTAATAAATTCTAAAAATAATCCAATAATAATTCTGAGTAAATGAAGGATATGGAAGAGTAAGTGACAAGTAAGGAAACAAACTAGAATGACGAAATCCTGACGGAAGTAATAACTCTTCTCAATATCCCAGTCCAAAAAGCAATAAAATCAAAATCCTAAGAACTATGAATGTGTAGATAGAAAACCTAGAGGAGGAGTAAAATCAGATCTAAAATTAAAATTATACGGAATGAATGTTGTTGACGGGTCTCTGCATGTTCCCTGGCTCTAATTTGCTTTTCTGGGCCGAAAACTGGGTCGAAACAGGGCCTTAAATCGCCCCCCAGCGAATTCTGCAGATTCTGCAGATCGCGCACGTCACGCGATCGCGTCATCCAGGCGTTTGCGTCATCCAATGTTTTGCCTTGCCACGCGTGCGCATCGTCCACGCGTTCGCGTCACTTGTGCAGTTTCCAATCCCTGCGGTTGCGTGAGCCATGCGTCCGCGTCACTTCTCGCTGGTCATCTCCTCAATTTCTTGTGTTCCTTCCATTTTTGCAAGCCTCCTTTCCAATCTCCAAGTCATTCATGCCCTATAAAGCCTGAAACACTTAACATACAGATCACGGCATCGAATGGAATAAAGGAGAATTAAAATACATAATTAAAAGTCTCTAGGAAGCAAGTTTTCAACCATGAAGTATTTTTAGGAAGGAATTATAAACGCATGCTAATTATATGAATAAGTGGGTAAAGATTTGATAAAACCGCACATTTAAACACAATATAAACCATAAAATAGTGGTTTATCAACCTCCCCACACTTAGTCATTAGCATGTCCTCATGCTTAGTTGAAGGAGATAAAATAAATGAGTAGGAACATGTAAAACTCATGCAATGCAATGCAACCTATATATGTGAATGCAACTATATGATTCTTGTCCACTTGGTCAAAAGTATATAAGCTCTTCAAGACAATCGCAGATCAAATTCCACTAATTCAATTCTTATACAGTAAGAACAGATAAAAATGCAAGAAGGTAGCTCATGAAAGCAGGGAACATAGAACTTAAGCATTGAACCCTCACTGATGATGTATATACACCCTAATCTCTCTAGTGTATAGGGTAATCACTCTATCCTTCTCTAATCATGCTTTCTAATTTTTGTTCTTCACCTAACCAATCAACAACAATTAATATACCAATGCAAATATCATGAGGCCTTTTCAAGGTTGTAATGGGGCCAAGGTATGAGTAAGGGTACATATATGGCTAAGTAAGCTTATAAATTGAATCTTTAATTAACCCAAGCTTTCACCTAACACACATATATATTCTTTATAGCTTAAATTTCACACCTAGCTACCCAAAATTTCCTTTTCACATTCCTTACTCATGCATCAACTTTATTTTGATTTTATCATATATGCATTGATCTTTAAATTCTTAACTTAACATTGGGGTAATTTTGTCCCCTTATTTGATTATTGAATATTTTTTGGATTTTTTTTTAACATAAATATAAACGTAGCTTATCAATGCGCATAGATTTTTAATTTTTATAGTTTTACATGAGTAGGCACCCAAATTTCCATTATATTATCATGACACATTCCCTTATTATCTTTTGTTCCCACAATTTTTCCATACTTAATTAACACATAATTCTATCTTAAGCTAACCAAATATTCAATTGGGATATATAATTGTTTTTTCGCTTAAGGCTAGTAATGTGGTAAAATAAGGAACAAATGGGATTTAAAAGCTCAAAGTGGCTAACAAAGGTAACTTAAGGGGTAGGCTTAATTTGGATAAGTGAGCTAAACAAATAATGGCCTCAATCATATGCAAGCATATAGATATCTTAAACATTGGACATATAGGATGAAACAAAGTATAGATTACAATCATAGAGAAGTAAACACACAAAAATAAAATAATTATGGTTAAATAATGTAACCATGTATAAAGGCTCAAATCTCACAGGTTGTGTGTTCTTTAGCTCAAAAATTATGTTCCAAATACAACTTCAAGCAGATTTAACATAAAAGTTTAGATTAAAATTAGTGAAATTTTATTCTAAAAATAGGGTCTTAGAAGAAACTTATTGTCTTTTCAATCAAGTAGAACATGCATGCAACTAATCTATTACTATGTAATTTATCCTATTCTACAAAAGAAAAAACTAACTAAATATCCTATTAATTGGTGTTAGGGAAGAGAATTTACCTCTGGAAGTCAGGTACTGACCGACCTCCCACACTTAAGGCTTTGCACCGTCCTCGGTGCCATCTGTCAGGAACAAAGGTGGGCTGGTAGCAGTATCTCCACAGTCGGGACCGTCATGGCTCCCTGTGCTGGTAAAGGAAGTGGAGTCCGGGGTGTCTGAGTCTCGGTATTTTCCCTTAAGTATCTACTTGAGGTATGTGAATCGGCGCATGTTACGGCGCTCTCTGAGCTTTGCTTTGTGTTCCTGCCGATCCAACCTTTCAAGTATCTGATGGAGCAGTTGATTGGTTGTAGGAGCTTGTGGTGTTGAAGGAGGAATGTCTTCAGCCGGTTCAGTAGGCTAGCTTGTAGTGGCTGTTGGAGGTCTGATATATTTCCCGTTAGGGACATACTGATCATCCCGTGGGAGCATGGCTTTGGTGTCACCAGCTCTGTAGGAGACTCTGGCTGCTGAGACAAGATCTGAGACCAGGGCGGGAAAAAGTAAGTTGCCCGCAATTTGTACGTGTCCCATAGCATTCTGGATGTGTCTTGGTAAGTTCAGAGGTTGATCTGTAAGGATACACCATAGTAGAACGGCCATGTCCGCAGTGAAGGAGGACTCATGAGTGCTCAAAAATACGTAATGGGACATAATATGTGCCCATACGCGAGCCTCCAAGGTAAGTGCGGAAGCCAATATCCCCTTAGGACGGGATCGATGATATCCGTAGATCCAACTGCTGCCAGGTAGTGCGATAACTCTGAGGACAGCGTCCCAATTAGATTGGTACATCTGGCGCTTGAGTACGGCCTCCTGAAATGCGTCCAGTCCTTCTGGAGTAGGGGGAGATCTAAAGCACGCTGAATGGTCTCTTCTGTAATGGGGACTTGCTTCTGACGGACATAGACAGACTGCAGGGTTGGTAGGTGGAAATTGGAGTAGAACTCGACTACCCAGGAAAGATTAACCTGCCGTGGCTATCTCTGTAGGAATCTCATTGTCTTCGTTCAATTTTCGGCTCAACAAAGGGAGCAATGTTGGGCGGGAGGATAAAAAGGTATTCATTGTTATAACTCCTTTCTGCCAGGATGGAGAACATCTGCTCGCAGTAGCGATTGGTAAATCGCGCAGTGTCCTTTGCTGGGAAGGCTTTCTCTTTGTCATCAACCTTTATAATCCTCTTAATCCTCTTTGTTGAGGGCTTTACTACAGTTGAAGATGGCTCTGCCACTAATGCTCTCTTTGTTCCTCTTCTTGCACGTGGTTTGGGAGTAGCTTTCTCCTTGCCTTTCTTGGTGGCTATCCTAAAAGAAAGAAAAGAGAAAGTTTGTTAAGATGTCAAGATTTGGAACAAGGAAGAGAGCAGGGAAGGTGGTAATCAATGCACATTAAAAGATGAATGATGTTAACACATGGTCATGACTACATGTGAGAAACAACAATGGAAATATAGCAAGTGCATATGATGACAATTAAATGCAAGGTGTTTATTGGCATGTAGGCAAAGGAATGAGTAGCATAGATCAAGCATTTAATGTCCCAGTGAGATTACCAAGCCTTTCAAACTAATAACCTGTTTGCAATTATAATAAATTAATAAAATATAAAAAGGGGTTTTGTGAAGAGCAAGCATTTAGAGTAGTAAAAGAAATCTAAAAATAGTGCACAATGCCATACCGGCATTTTCACAAACACATAGCATGCATGGTAAATAAGCTATTGAAAGTATTAAATTGAACATGCAAGCAACCCTTTTAAAAAGTAATATATAATTGTCAAACAATTCCTGAATAATTCACAAGCAAATCATAGGAAAGAATAGTGACCCAAAAAATTTCCAACACCAATTAAAAGAAAAATAAAGAAAAAGAAAACATGGATAATGCAAGGAAAAAGAAAAGAAAAAGATAACATAAAAAGAAGAAGAATAGAAAAGTAAGGAGGGAAGAAGAAAAGAAAAACCTTGTTAATGGTGGTGAAAGAGAGAAAAAGTAGAGAGTGAGAAAGAAGGAAGAAGGAAGAAATAAGGAGGGAAAAGAAAAAGTAGGATTTGGGGAAGAGAAAGATAAGATATTTTGGCAGATTAGGTTAAGCTGTGCGGCACAAGCGATGCGGACGCGTGGGGTACGCGTTCGCGCGGATGGCGCTTAGATGAGTCGACGAGGTCGCGTCGGTCACGCGGACGCGTGACTCGTTTTGTGCTACTGGTACGAGGGCAGCCTCGCGCTCGCACAACTCTCTGTTCAAAATGCATTATTGCCAAATTCCAGGGTGACGCGGTCGCGTGGTTGACGCGATCGCGTGGGTGGCCAATATTGGGAGATGACGTGGACGCGTGGGACACGTGTTCGCGTGGTAGGGACTGTGCGTCCAGCGCCAGTCCAGCACCACTCTAGCACAACTTTCGGCCATACACCCTTTTTGACGTCGATTTTCAGGTCACGCGTCTGCGTGGGTGACGCGGACGCGTGGGAGGCAATTCTCCCACATGACGCGGACGCGTCAGCGATGCGGTCGCGTGGGACGATTTGTGCCAACGGCACGCCTCCAGCCACACTCTCGTGTGACTTTCTGTTCGATTGCTTATTCTTTCTGAGCCACCTGCGACGCGGATGCGTTGGCGACGCTGTCGCGTCGCGTGCTCCCCCTCTCTCTTTTTTTTAATATAAAAATATGCAAATGCAGATGCAAACTAAATGTGCTAATAAAGAGAAGAGGTATTGAAAAAAAAGAAAACTAAGAATAAAGAAAGGAATGATCAAACCATGGTGTGGGTGGATCCTTAAGTTGGACGCTCCACTAGCTCAGTCTTCTGCTGTGGGTGGATCCTCCAAAAGGAAGATCTCTAGCTTCCTGGGTTTCGCCTTCACCCCATAATGTAGCTTCAGGTGATGTCCATTAACTTTGATGAATTCAGAGCTTGAAGGATGACTCAGGTGGAAAACTCCGTATGGATCAACCTTCTCCACTCTATATGGACCTTCCCATCTTGATCTCAACTTACCTGGCATGAGTCTCAATCTAGAATTGTAAAGGAGGACAAAGTCCCCAGGTTGGAACTTTCTCCTCTTGATGTGCTTATCATGCATAGCCTTCATCTTTTCCTTGTACAGTCTTGAGTTCTCATAAGCTTCCAGGCGTAGGCTCTCTAATTCTCACAATTGCAACTTTCTCTCAGTTCCGGCCTTCTCAAATTCCATATTGCACTCCTTTACTGCCCAAAAGGCTTTGTGCTCTACCTCTACTAGGAGGTGACAGGCCTTTCTATAAACTAAGCGGAAGGGACTCATCCCAATGGGTGTCTTGTATGCAGTTCTGTATGCCCAGAGTGCATCTTGTAGCCTGGTGCTCCAGTCTCTTCTATTAGGTTTGACTATCTTCTGCAATATACTCTTTATCTCTCTATTAGACACCTCAGCTTGCCCATTAGTCTGGGGATGGTAGGCTGTTGCCACTTTATGAACTATCCCATGCTTTTTCAGTAATCCTGTTAGTCTCCTGTTACAGAAATGGGTGCCTTGATCGCTCACGATTGCTCGTGGTGATCCAAAGCGACAAATAATATAGTTTCTAACAAAGGAAATAACAGTGTTAGCATCATCAGTGCAGGTAAGAATTGCTTCCATCTATTTAGAAATGTAATCTACAACTAACAATATATAAAAATAACCATTAGAATTTGGAAATGGACCCATGAAGTCAATGCTCCAAACATCAAAAATTTCACAGAAAAGCATAGTCTGTTGAGGCATCTCATCCCTCTTGGATATATTACCAAACCTTTGGCACGGGAAACAAGATTTACAAAATTCAGCAGCGTCTTTAAAAAGGGTAGGCCACTAGAATCCATAGTCTAAAATTTTTCTAGCTGTTCTTTGAGGGCCAAAATGTCCTCCACTCTCAGATGAGTGACAGGCCTCTAAAATGGACTGGAATTCTGATTGAGGCACACACCGCCTAATTACCTGGTCAGCGCCACATCTCCATAAATATGGGTCATCCCATATATAATATTTGGACTCGCTTTTCAGCTACCACTCCTATCCTTAATTTCTAAATCAAATTCTTGTAGTAGCAGTATCCAACGTATAAGCCTTGGTTTGGACTCCTTTTTAGCTAATAAATACTTTAGAGCGGCATGGTCTGAGTACACTACTACTTTAGTACCAAGTAAATAGGCTCGAAATTTATCCAGAGCAAAAACAATAGCAAGAAGCTCTTTCTCAGTAGTAGTGTAGTTAGATTGAGCTGTGTCTAAAGTCTTAGACGCATAAGCAATTACAAAAGGATCCTTACCTTCACGCTGAGCCAGCGCTGCTCCTACTGCATGGTTGGAAGCATTGCACATGATTTCAAATGGCTGGCTCCAGTCAGGTCCTCTCACAATTGGAGCTTGAGTCAGGGCAGTCTTCAGCTTATCAAACGCTTGTTTGCAATCCTCACTGAACTCGAACTCAATATCTTTCTGCAGTAATATGGATAAGGGAAGTGCTACCTTACTAAAGTCCTTAATGAATCTCCGGTAAAATTCTGCATGGCCAAGGAACGAACAGACTTCACTCACAGAGGAGGGGTAAGGCAAACTAGAGATAACATCCACCTTTGCTGGATCTACAGAAATGCCAGTATTAGACACAACATGTCCTAGTACAATCTCTTGTTTAACCATAAAGTGACATTTTTCAAAATTCAATACAAGGTTTGTACGGACACATCTATCTAATACTCTAGATAAACTATCCAAGCAAAGGCTAAATGAATCACCATAAATGCTAAAATCATCCATAAAAACTTCCATACAGTCCTCAATAAGGTCAGAGAAAAGACTCATCATACACCTTTGGAAAGTAGCTGGTGCATTGCACAAGCCAAAGGGCATTCTCTTATAAGCATAAGTGCCAAGAGGACAGGTGAAAGTAGTCTTTTCCTGATCTTCAGGAGCTATATGGATTTGAAAATAGCCTGTATAACCATCTAAAAAGCAATAGTGGGATTTACTTGACAGGCGATCAAGCATCTGATCAATGAATGGCAAGGGGTAATGATCCTTGCGAGTGGCTTGGTTAAGACGCCTATAGTCATTGCAATCTCTCCATGAATTCTGCACTCTAGTTGTCAGAAGCTCTCCATGCTCATTTCTTACTGTTGTGATTCCAGACTTCTTGGGCACCACTTGTACTGGACTAACCCATTCGCTATCTGAGATGGGGTAAATGATATCTGCTTCAAGTAGCCCGGTCACTTCTTTCTTGACAACTTCTAAGATGGTAGGATTCAGTCTTCTCTGAGGTTGACGGACAGGCTTTTCTCCCTCTTCTAGGAATATTCTATGCTCACAAACTTGAGGGTTGATGCCTACTATATCTGCTAGGCTCCATCCAATTGCTTTCTTGTGTTTCCTCAGCACATTGAGTAGCTGTTCTTCTTGTTGGGGAGTGAGTTCCCTTGCAATAATTACTGGAAATCTCTGCTTGTCCTCAAGGTAAGCATACTTGAGGTGTGGAGGGAGGGGCTTTAATTCCAATTTCTGCTCATGGTCAGGCTCTGAATTATCTGGGGCTGGTGAAAATGGCAAAGTGCCCTTATTGTCCTCCAAGAGTGTCCCCACACTTGGACCTTGTCCTGTGTACTTCTCTTCTAACTCCTCTTGGTGAACTTCAGCCACGGTTTCATCTATGATGTCACACTGGGAGATAGAAAGGTCATCCGGAGGGTGCTTCATAGCCCCATTTAAACTGAATTTCACTATTCTGCCATCTATTTCAAAGGAATAAGTTCCGAAAAATGCGTCCAGCTTAAACTTTGAAGTCTTCAGGAATGGTCTTCCAAGCAGGATTGATGATGGCCTTCCTGAGTCATTAGGGGGCATTCCCAGAATATAGAAATCAATGGAAAATGTGAGTCCCTTAATGCTCATTAATACATCTTCAGCAACTCCAACCACTGTAATAATGCTTTTATCTGCTAATACAAAATGAGCTGCCGACCTTTTTAAGGGAGGGAGCCTCAAAGTATCATATATAGACAAAGGTATTATACTAACACATACTCCTAGATCACACATGCAGTCAGAAAATATCACACTACTAATAGTACAATTAACCATACATGGACCTGGATCACTATACTTTTCAGGTATACCTCCCATTAAAACAGATATAGAACTACCTAAAGGAATAGTTTCTAATTTATTAATTTTGTCTTTATGTATGCATAAATCTTTTAGAAACTTTGCATATTTAGGTACCTACTGAATAACATCAAAATGGGGAACAGTTACCTTAACCTTTTTGAATATCTCTACCATTTTGGGGTCAAGTTCCATCTGCTTCCTGGGCTTCCTTGAAATTTGTGAAAATGGAATAGGAAGGATGTTTTCTACAGCGCCTGCATCCTTTGGTGCTTCTTTCTGTGGTTGAACTTCTTCTTCTTCAACCATGTCCTGTATGTCCTCTTCCTCTTCAGCATCCTCTACTTCCACCACCTCTTCAGTTGAGGCGTGTTCTAGTGGATTTGGCTCCTCCTGATTCCTCTGTTACAGTGTGGTTCCGGACCTTAGGGTGATGGCATTGATGCCACCCTTTGGATTGGGCAATGGTTGAGAGGGGATTCCACTAGAGCTCAAAGGATGGTTGTTGGAGTTATTTAGTGATCCAATTTGAGAGATAAGAGCTTGCAAGGTAGAGTTCAGACCATTTAGAGTAGAAGTAAGGTTGTTTTCCATGGCCTGCTGTCTACAATCAATAGATTGTAGTAACTCATCATTAGAAGATGAAAAGGGATAAGTGATCTGAGAGGTCTGCTGTTGGTTGTGCTATGGTGCTTGGGATTGCTTTAAGTGAGGTGCTCTGTAAGGATGGTTCTGGTTCTACTGCCTATTGTTGTTATTATTCCACCTCTGATTTCCTTGATTGTCTCTGCCTCCTCTGTTATTGTTGTCTCTCCAATTCTGGTTGGAATTATCCCTCCAACCTTGGTTGGAATTGTCCTGCCACCCATGGTTGTAGCTGCCTCCTTGATTGTATCCTTGGTTGGGGCGGTCATAAAAGTTATGAGTGGCTGCCACAGTGTTGTCTTCCTGCTGGAGTTGTGGACATTCATCAGTATAATGGCTATAATCAGCACAGATCCCGCACACTCTCTATGGAACTAACTATTGGCTCTGCTGCGCTTGTTGTTGACTCAACTGCATCTGCTTCAGTAAGTTGGTCATCTCACATATACTCTGAGTCAGAGCAGTAGTCTCTTTGCTAGAAGATACCTCTGCAACAGCTTTTGAACGGCCTTGTTTCTGCCTGTGATTTCTTGTAGACTCAGCCAAGTCGCTGATCAATTGCCATGCCTCATCAGTGGTCTTGTACTTTTTCATAGACCCATTGCTAGCACTTTCCAATGTGGTCTTATCTTGGGGCCTCATGCCCTGTGTGATGTAGCCGAGCAACACTATCTTGTCAATCATATGGTGGGGACATGCTTCCAAAAGGTTGTTGAAGTGCTCCCAGTATTCATAGAGAGTCTCAGATTCGTCCTGAACAATCATGGAAATGTCCTTCCTCAGTTTATCAGTAACTTCAGCTGGGAAGAATTTTTTAAAAAATTCTCTTCTAAGCGTATCCCAGTCAGAAACAGTTGCTGCTGGTTGAGTGTAGTACCACTCTCTCGCCTTTCCCTCAAGAGAGAATGGGAAAGCTTTTAACAAAATAGAAGTTTCATCCGCACCATCGCGCCGGACAGTAGAACAGGCTGCTTGGAAATCCCTAAGGTGCTTGATAGGCTCTTGAGCGGGTAAGCCACGAAATTTAGGCATCAAATTGAGCAGTGCAGTCTTTATTTCAAAGTCTGTAGCCACCGCTGGGTGATGCGCTTGAAACGGTTGCAGTGTGAAATCAGGGACTCCAGCCTCCTGGATAGTAACTCTCCTAGGTGCTGCCATGTCACCTGCACGTAAATCAACCGAATCAGTAGAACGGGGGCTTGTTTCTTCCTCAAGTGATGTTTCAAATTCGCCCTCGGAGAGGACTAACCGACGCAGAGCTTGCCTTATACGTGAAATAATTCTTTCAATCTCAGGATCAAATACTGGCAAGCTTGGATCAGGAAGTGAACGTGTCATTTAATGAAAGAAACATGCAGTTCATAGTAACAAAAATAAAATGAGATGCAAATAAATAAATTCCAATCAATAAATCAACACTCTATTGCAATTCCCCGGCAACGGCGCCAAAAATTGACGTGGCGGAAATTGGCGAGTTAAGAAATTGTTATAAGAGATACGTTGCAAGTACAGTTCTTAACCAACCAAAAATTCACTTATCAATTTAGAAGGGTTGTCACAAAATTAAAATTAAAATACTGGGAGTATGAATCCCAGGTCGTCTCCCAACGAGTTGCAGAACGATGTGCTATTTTATTAATCAGATATTTTCTAAAAATGGTTTAGTTGATAAACAGGAAATTAAATCAGAGAATTTATGTAATTTAAATAAAAACCTTGACCGGGAGTAGATTAGTTGGAAGCCCTATCCTTGATGGAGTTCTCTCAAGATAAAGTGATAATTAAAGGTTGCCTGCTCAGTTATCCTTTACCAGATAAAGGAAAGTTAAGCAAGTTGGAAGTCAGTTTCTATTCACCAGTTCTAATCCTCTCCCTTGGGAAGAACTAGTGTCAGTGATTAGAGGGCGACCCAACGCGAAACCCAACTATAATTTTACTCTTGAACATCCATCTCAAGATTCTCCTTTCAATCAACTCCCAATCAAGTTATGGAACTACTCGCTCATTATGTTTGTAAAATCCATGAAATAAGAAAAGAAAATATTGAAAGACATGATAAATAATAATCAAAAGGATCAATTAAAAATAAAAATAGTTCTTGTATTAATAAATTCTAAAAATAATCCAATAATAATTCTGAGTAAATGAAGGATATGGAAGAGTAAGTGACAAGTAAGGAAACAACCTAGAATGACGAAATCCTGACGGAAGTAATAACTCTTCTCAATATCCCAGTCCAAAAAGCAATAAAATCAAAATCCTAAGAACTATGAATGTGTAGATAGAAAACCTAGAGGAGGAGTAAAATCAGATCTAACTAAAATTATGCGGAATGAATGTTGTTGTCTAGTCTCTGCATGTTCTCTGGCTCTAATATGCTTTTCTGGGCCGAAAACTGGGTCAAAACAGGGCCCAAAATCGCCCCCAGCGAATTCTGTAGATTTTGTAGATCGCGCACGTCACGCGATCGCGTCATCCAGGCATTCGCGTCATCCAGCGTTTTGCCTAGCCACGCATGCGCGTCGTCCACGCCTTCGCGTCACTTGTGTAGTTTTCAATCCACGCGGTTGCGTGAGCCATGCGTCCGCGTCACTTCTCACTGGTCATCTCCTCAATTTCTTGTGTTCCTTCCATTTTTGCAAGCCTCCTTTCCAATCTCCAAGTCATTCATGCCCTATAAAGCCTGAAACACTTAACACACAGATCACGGCATCAAATGGAATGAGAATTAAAATACATAATTAAAAGTCTCTAGGAACCAAGTTTTCAACCATGAAGTATTTTTAGGAAGGAATTATAAATGCATGCTAATCAAATGAATAAATGGGTAAAGTTTTGATAAAACCGCACAATTAAATACAATATAAACCATAAAATAGTGGTTTATCAACCTCCCACACTTAGTTGATTGGAAACAAAGGTTCACAGAAACAATACGGTTTCATTGGAAAATAATCAAAGCATATTCGGAGAAGGTCCAGAGCAAGAATCCCAATGAGGATAATGAAAGAAGAGATGGAGCGTGTTCGTGTAGGACGAATGAAGGGTATACTTTAAAACGAATCCTTACAACGTAACTCCTAACATTCTAAAACCCCGTAATTCATATTACTTATTACTTCTATTTCGTCTATGAGAGAGGGATGGTGGCACGGCAGTTGCAACGCCGGCGGTGGCGGGGTCGCCGGAAGAAGAGATGGGTGGGGATGGGGGAGCTCTGGCGCGACTGGCTTCTGTTTCAAATTGCTGCCTAGATAGACGCTTGTGCGTACGCATACAGGTCCGTGTGTACGCACAAAAGGTGAGAAAACAGGGATGCGGATACACAAAGGTGTGCGAGAGTTCCAGACAGGAAGGGAATCAAGAAGTGTGTGCGCAGACAGAAGACTTTTCCTTTTTCAACAGGGCATAAGGATCATGTGTGCGTACACACAAGTTCTATGCGTACGCACAAGGGAAAAAAATTTGGGGTCCGCGCGCACAAGCATGTTCAAAAGCTCCCAACAGAAGGGGTGCTGATGAGTAAGCGTACGCACAGTCTGCGCACAGTCTGTGCGTACACATAGATGTCAAAATCTGGAGAAAGTGTGGGTGGGCACAGGTTGTGCATATGCACACCGCCCTATTTCTATAAAATTTTTAATGCCTCTAAGGATCCAACATGACTTCCAAAACAGTTTTTTCAAACCACAAAGCATTTTGAAATCTCAAAAACATATTATTCTGCTAAAATTACCTAGTAAATACCAAAATGCAACTAAACTACTTAGCAAGATAGGTAATTATTCAAGAAACAAAAGCTAAAAGAGGGAAGGGTTAGAAAGATATTACCATGGTAGGGTGTTTCCCACCTAGCACTTTGGTTTAAAGTTCTTAAGTTAGACTTTTGGTTGAAACTCACATCAAGGAGGCTTGTGCTTCCATCCATCCTTGAGTTACCAACCATTCTTTCTCTTCTAAAATCCTCCCGAATCCCAAATGAAGTACATCAAGCTCTCAAGCAACCTTAAGAAAGCAATTGGTACCCAAGATTGTCGGTTGTAGAAATGTATACCCGAATCCCACACTTTGGTTTCCTGGTCATCCCCTTGTTGATCTTTGCTCTTGTGCTTGGATGGACAACCTCCCAATTTTTCTTTGAAGAACCCAAATGAAAGTGGGATTCCTCCTAATCGAACTTTGCACCACTTATGCCTTTAATTCCTTTGGCAACCAACACCTACATCTTCATTGTTGAGCATTCCAAGAAGCACCTTAATTTGCTGATCCGTCTTCAAAATAGCAAATTGATGTGGACCTACTGATGACGGAAAAATTACATCCGCATTAACCACCGACAAGTATACTGGGTCGCACCAAGTAGTAAATGTAACACCCTAATTTTCAGCACGTCATGATCGTACCAAAAGTGAGGCGTTACTGACCTGTTTTTCATATTTACTATTTAATATTGAGCCTTTAATTCGATTTCGCGTTTCAGTTTTATAGAAAATTTCAGAAAATTATTTTTAACTCAAACTTTTGTCATTAGGACAAGTCCTATTGCATGACAGACACTCAGAGTATGCAGTGAAGCATAGTCAGTTCATTTCCAAGGCTCTAACAGGAATGAACTGCTCTGATACCATAATGTAACACCCTAACTTTCAGCACGTCATGATCGTACCAAAAGTGAGGTGTTACTGACCTGTTTTTCATATTTACTATTTAATATTGAGCCTTTAATTCGATTTCGCGTTTCAGTTTTATAGAAAATTTCAGAAAATTATTTTTAGTAATTAAAATTATATATCAAAGATTTTCAAATAATACTGACCTTTCAGTCACAAACACAACTCAAACTTATCATTCAGTCATTCCAAACAATCATAAACTATTTACAAATACCCATTAGACTTCCATGGTATTCATAGTTTAAAACAGTTAATTTCAAAATAAAATCCTCTACCTTCGTACGAAATCAGAATCAACGTAAATTTTGGAGAAGCTTTCTGACTGAGCTGCTGAAGAAGAAAATGTCAGAAGTCGTCTATGCCTCCAAGAATTTCAATTGGCCGAATTCAAGGAGAAGAAGAGTTACGTCACCGTCAATTTCTACCGGACAAAAGTAATGCCAACGTATAGAAGAGAAGGATACGAACATTTTTACCAAATTAGACTTTTAATTGGAGTCACAGATCACAAGAAATCGAGGTCGGAAGCTTGGAAAATTTTTACGATTTTCTTTCATTACGACGGTGTCTCTCTCACTCGGTTTCTCTTTTTTCTTCTTCTTTGGATTCGGTCATATTAGAAAATGATTGGGTGAGATAGATGATGATTAATTAGATCAAAGATAATTAGGTGTCATGCTTTATATATATATATATATATAATATACGTACATGCAGCCACGTTTTGTTTCATTCCTTTCCTTTGCTTTCCTTAATAGCATATTGACGTGGCGAAAATTGGCGAGTTAAGAAATTGTTATAAGAGATACGTTGCAAGTACAGTTCTTAACCAACCAAAAATCCACTTATCAAATAGAATAAATTATAATTAAATTAAATTTTAATAATCATAAATTTTTATTTAATTATTTATTTTTTTTAAAAAATTCGAGGTGTTATAATAAAACTCACAAGAGTGAAGTCGATAGCATAGGAATTGATGGATCAAGTAATTTTAGTTGGGTGATAAGTCTAATCAAGTTAATATTAAAAGAGTTTGGTGAAATTAAATGGACAGAAAGTGAATTGTAGAAAGTAAAGCAACAAAATGTAAAGGACTAGAAATATAAATGCTGAAAAGTAAAGGACTAGAGAATTAAATGCTGAAAAGTAAATGACAGAAACTTAAATGACAGAAAATGTAAAGGACTGAAACTTAAAGAATAAGAAATGTAAATGACTTGAATCTTAAATTGTAAGACAGTAAAGCACAAATGTAAATGGCAATAGAAACGTAAAGTGCATGAAAAGTAAAGGGATCTTAGGTGCTGAAAAAACTAAGGAAGCAGTAAACAACTGCAATTAAAGGAAATTCAATAAACTCAAAGTGAAGAATATCAAAGAGAAACATTCATTAGGGATTGGAGATATCATAATCCATCATGAATCAAAGGGTCTCAACGTCATTCTCAATCATATGAGTAGATCTATGGTAGATTGTAATTGATTGAATTCCAATTTCTTGGCAACCCAATCTCTCTAATCACAACCAATCTTGCCAATTCCTTGATCTAATTGTCATGAGAAGAGGTTAAGTGCATTCTCTTATCCATAAGCCACACAAATTCTCAAGACGTCAATTCCTCCCGAATAGTGTTGGTCAAGAGAATTGTGAAGGATATAGCTCCAATTCTAATGCCCATGATTCTCCTTCCGAGGCTCACACAAGCATTCAATAGATTCAAACCCCCTTCCGGAGTGAGTGAATCTCAATAAGCATAGAAGATATCATATAGCTACACAAGCGGATTGAGAAGAAGAAGAAGTTCATTCATTCATTAGGATTACAACAGAGCTCCTCCCCCTAATGAAATGGGAGTTTAGTTCATCATTGCTCAATCAAAACAAAAAAGAAAAGAAAGTACATGAAAGTGAAAGAAAAGTACAAAGTAAATGATTTCAGGGTTTCCCAGCCTTCTCTTTTCTAACTCAAAATCTATCCTATTTATACACTTTCCCAATCAATCTTCAAGTCTTTGGATGTGGACTTTGGCCTTTGTTGAAGCAAGTTAGGAGTGGCTTTTAGTAACGTTGGCATGGTCATTAATTAACTAACGTTCATACTTGCTTGGGTGCCATTTTAAAAATCTCCAGAAATTTGGAGAATTGTTGGTCCTTGATCTCTTTGTGCAGCCTTTGAGGGTATGGTAGTGGAGGGACATAGGGCTTCACCTCCTCTTTCATCTTTTATGGTTGCTCCTCTAAGACTTGCTCTCCCTTCTTTGAGGCTTGTAGTTTCTCCTTCTTCTTGGACTCTTTTTGGTCATTCTGTTCATCCTTTGTTCCTTCCTTGCTGTCAACTTTATCATTCTCCAATGTCTTTCCACTTCTAAGTTGGATAGCCTTGCATTCCTCCTTGGAGTTGGGAATTGTATCACTGAGCAAGGCATTGGTTGGCCTTTCAGCTGGCTGCTTAGACAATTGTCCAATTTGTCTTTCTAGATTCCTCATGGAGGATTCATAATTCTTGTTGGCCATTTCTTGAATCTTTATCAGTTTCTCCATCATCATCTCCAAGTTGGAGATTCTTTGGGATTCTTGTTGTGGCTGTGGTTGAGTGTGGGATGTTTATGGTTGATGGAAGTTATTTTGGTTAGTTGAGGGGTTATTTGGTGGATAGAAAGTGGATAGGGGAGGATTTTTTGGGGTTTTCTGTATGTATTATGTTTAGTGGGTTGGTGGTTTTGGTGGTTTGTGTTGCAAAAGTTGTTTGGGTTAGAAGTTTTTTGCCATGAATTCTGGTTTTCTCCTCACTTCAGGTTGCGATGGTTTCTCCATGAGGGGTTATAAGTGTCTCCATGGAATTCATTTTGTCCAGAACCTTGGTTGCGCATGTATTGAACTTGTTCATGCTGCTGTTCACCATTGTATGCTTCATAGCTCTCCTCATTTTTCCCCCACACAACTGGAGGTTGGCTGGTTGTGCTCACTCCAGCAAGTTGCAATCCATCCATCCTCTTTGACATCATCTCCATTTGTTATTAAAGTTGCTGGTGCATAATCCTGTTCTGAGTTAGGATTGCATCTACACCTTCAAGCTCACAAAAAGCCTCTTTTGGGAGCTGCTTGTCTTTCCGAGGAATAGAAGTATTGATTGTTGGCAACCATGTCTATGAGGTCATGTGCTTCTTGTGCAGTCTTCATCATTTGCAATGATCCTCCTGAAGAGTAGTCCAAGGCCTTTCTTACCTTCATGGATAGACCTTCATATAAGTTTTGGAGCTCGACCCACTCACTAAACATGTCCTCAGGACATCTTCTAACCAATGCCTTGTACCTTTCCCAAGCTTCATATAATGACTCTCCCTCAAGTTGTCTAAAAGTTTGCACATCCGTTTTAAGCTTGATGACTCTTTGAGGGGGGTAGAACTTGGCTAGGAACTTACTAACCGAATCCTCCCAGTTGGTGATGCTTTCTTTTGGGAAGGTTTCTAGCCAGTGAGAGGCTTTGTCCCTTAGAGAAAATGGGAATAGGAGCAGCTTGTAAATATCAGGATGCATTCCATTGGTTTTGACTATATCACAAATTCTCAAGAAAACAGAGAGATGTTGATTTGGATCTTCAGCAGCACTTCCTCCATATTGGCAGTTGTTCTGAACTAGAGTGATGAGTTGTGGTTTGAGCTCGAAATTATGGTCATGGACATTGGGAGTAAGGATGCTGCTCCCACAATTTCTTGGATTAGGGATGGTATAGGAAGCTAACACTCTCCTTGGATACTGGCCATTGTTGTTGGCCACATGCTCATGTGGATTATGGAGGTTGTCCTCCATCTCTTGGTCTCCCTCTTCTGAATCTTCTTCTCCAATCACTCCCATTCCTCTTGCCTCTCTTCTTAGTCTCAAGAAGGTTCTCTCTAGTTCAGAATCAAAGGAGGTGGATGCACCTCTTCTTCCCCCTAGCATACACAAACACAAACAAACGAAGAGCAAAACAGAACACTCTATTGCTAGAGTAGTGTTAGAGTTAGTAGACACAAAGTTTCAAACAGTTAGCAAGCTTGAAAGAAAACAAAAGAAAATACTTAATCGAAACTATCACCTACTTAGTCATTGTCAATCTATATCAATCCCCGGCAACGGTGCCAAAAACTTGATGACAGAAAAATTACATCAGCATTAACCACCGACAAGTATACCAGGTCGCACCAAGTAGTAAAACTCACAAGAGTGAGGTCGATCCCCATAGAGATTGATGGATCAAGCAATTTTAGTTGGGTGATAAGTCAAGTCAAGCTATTATTGAAAGAGTTTGCTGAAATTAAATGGGCAGAAAGTAAATTATAGAAAGTAAAGCAACAAAATGTAAAGGACTAGAAATATAAAAGCTGAAAAGTAAAGGACTAGAGAATTAAATGCTGGAAAGTAAATGACAGAAACTTAAATGACGGGAAATGTAAAGGGCTGAAACTTAAAGAGTAAGAAATGTAAATGACTTAAATCTTAAATTGCAAGACAGTAAAGCACAAATGTAAATGGCAATAGAAACGTAAAGTGCATGAAAAGTACAGGGATCTTGGGTGCTGGAAAAACTAAGGAATCAGTAAACAATTGCAATTAAAGGAAATTCAATAAACTCAAAGTGAATAATATCAAAGAGAAAGATTCATTAGGGATTGGAGATATCATATTCCATCATGAATCAAATGGGTCTCAACTTTATTCTCAATCATATGAGTAGATCTATGGCGAATTGTAATTGATTGGATCCCAATTCCTAGGCAATCCAATCTCTCTAATCACAATCAATCTTGCCAATTCCTTGATCTAACTGTCATGAGAAGAGGTTAAGTGCATTCTCTTATCCATAAGCCACACAAATTCTCAAGACCTCAATTCCTCCCAAATAGTGTTGGTCAAGAGAATTGTGAAGGATATAGCTCTAATTCTAATGCCCATGACTTCCCTTTCGAGGCTCACACAAGCATTCAATAGATTCAAACCCCCTTCCGGAGTGAGTGAATCTCAATAAGCATAGAAGATATCCTATAGCTACACAATCAGATTGAGAAGAAGAAGAAGTTCATTCATTCATTATTATTACAAAAGAGCTCCTCCCCCTAATGAAATGGGGGTTTTGTTCATCATTTCTCAATCAAAACAAAAAGGAAAAGAAAGTACATGAAACCGAAAGAAAAGTACAAAGTAAATGATTTCAAGGTTTCCCAGCCTTCTCTTTTCTAACTCAAAATCTATCCTATTTATACACTTTCCCAATCAATCTTTAAGTCTTTGGATGTGGACTTTGGCCTTTGTTGAAGCAAGTTAGGAGTGGCTTTTAGTAACGTTGGCATGGTCATTAATTAACTAACGTTCATACTTGCTTGGGTGCCATTTTGAATTGAAGTTGGTGCTAGCGTTGGTGGGCGACGTTTGTGTACAAACGGTAGAACAAACGTTGCATGAAAAAGCCCCTTTGAATGTTGCCACTAAAGTTGGGCTCAACGTTGGTGGCACCAACGTTCGTTTGGTCATGCGTGCGCATAGCCCACGCGTACGCGTCAAAGCTGGTTTTTCGCCATTTTGCGCGTGTGCGTCGCTCATGCGTACGCGAGGCTTGCTATTTTTCCACTTTCACGCGTACGCGTCAGTCACGTGTACGCATCGCATCAAAATTTTCCAACTCCAACTTGAGATTTTATCGAAGACATTGGTGGTAACGTTGGTTCACCAACGATCCCACCAACGTTGGCCACCCCTTTTGTTGCAGCGTTGCCAGCAACGTTGGTGAGCTACCCTTGAGCCACCAACATTGCATGCTAGGCCTTGGAGCATTGGTGATCAATGTTAGTGAGCCAACTTTGGCCACCAACATTGCACCTCTCTTGTAGCAACATTTTTAGCAACGTTGGTGAGCCAACATGGCTACCAACGTTGCTCAATCTCCTCGTTAAGCCAATACTTGTGTCAATGTTGGTGGACCAACTTGGCCACCAACATTGCTTGCTTGCTTGCTTCTTCACAACGTTTATGGCAATGTTGGTGGACCAACTTGGCCACCAACATTGCATCCTTGCTTCTTAAGCCAATGTTTGTGGCAATGTTTGCCTTCTCTACTTTTTCTTTGCCCTTTCCTCTACTTCTCCTCACCTATTATCAACCAAACAAATGCATCAAAGCCTTGCCATAATCACAAGATTTTGCATCATTCATAGCATTCAAGTAAATCTTGCATATATCTCATGAAAATGCACATAATTAACAATGTTTGATTGAATCAAGATATGCATACATTTTTCATCCAGAGCTTACTTATTGCATAAGAAAGTGCATGAAACCAAATGAAAACTAACGAAAAAGGCTTGTGAAACTAACCTGAGATACCTACGCATCACCTATGAAGCTCATTGAGGATATTGTTACCCACTCAATTTGCCATTGGGTTGGAGTCATCCTATTAAACTCTTGCATGAAAACTTCCACTTCTTGGGTGTCTACCTCTTCCTCACCACCTTTTTCTAGCCCTTCCTCACCAACCTCCTCTAAGTTTTCTCTACTATCATTCAATCCAAACTTAGGAGGTTGTGTGAACTCTACTTCCATATCTCTCTCAAACTCAAAGGAGAGAGGTTCATTAAGATCATTGAGGGGATTGACCAAGGTGGACAAAAAATCATGGATGATGGAATTCCACTTCTTGATCAAAATCCCTCAATTCTCTATTCACCTCTTCAGGTTCAATTGTTTTACCTTCCTCCTCTTTTGACTCAAGCCTCAACTTCACTTCTTCTCTTTTAGCCTCCATGTTCTCCTCCTCACTACACCCCTTAGTTGATCCTCCACATTTCTCAAGGGAGATGTCTTGATTGCTTGAGCGTAGCAAGGCTAAGCGGTTCACCACTTCGGATATGGTAGCCATGAACTCTCCTTGCTTCTTCTGAAATTCTTCTTGCTCTTGGAAAAAAGTTTGAAGGTCTTGTTGTTCTTGGGGCAAGGATTGGAGAACTTCATATTGGGTTGAAAAAGAAGGTTCAATGGTTGGGAGAAAGATTGTATAGTTGGAATGTGTGTTATGTAGGTGAGGGTATTAAGGTGGTGTGTAAGGAGGTGATGGTTCATATGGTTGGTGGCAAGGTGTATAAACATTTGGATTCCATGAAGGTGGATGGGGTGGTGCTTGAAGGTTTGGTGGTTGAGGGTTGTGTAAGGGGTACCGTTCATATCTTTGGGTTTGGTATGCACATTGGGGAGGGTTTGGCTCATTGTAACATGGGGGAGGTGGTTACCATGAGTGTTGCTTATACGCAATTGGTTCCTCCCTCAATTGATTCTCCCACTCCATGATGCAATCCGAATTTGAATCCATCACACCCTATAATATGATCACAACTAAACTCCAAGCAACAAGGGTGATAACTCATAGAGAAAGTAGAGAATAAAAGTAAAAGACATCAATAACCAAAAGAAACAAAATCCTAATTACTAGCAAAGACAACTAAATAACCAAAAAGTAAGCTATTTACACTATGGACATATTCACAACAACAAAAAACATGACACCAATTGCATTCCCCGGCAATGGTGCCAAAAATTTGATGTGAGAATTAGTGTTATTTTAGAATTTCTTAATAGAATTTCTTTGTTACAAGTATAGTCTAAACCAACAACTAACTCTCAATCAAAGTTTAAATTCAAATTAAAAATAACCGAGAGTAAGTGATGAGCGGATATTTTATACGCTTTTTGGGGTTAATTTCATATAGCTTTTAGTATGTTTTAGTTAGTTTTTAGTTTATTTTCATTAGTTTTTAGGAAAAATTCATATTTCTGGACTTTACTATGAGTTGTGTATTTTTCTGTAATTTCAGGTATTTTTCTGGCTGAAATTGAGGGAGCTGAGCAAAAATCTGATTCAGGCTGAAAAAGGACTGCTGATGCTGTTGGATTCTGACCTCCCTGCACTCAAAGTGGATTTTCTGGAGCTACAGAACTCGAAATGGCGTGCTTCTAATTGAGTTGGAATGTAGACATCCAAGGCTTTCCAGCAATATATAATAGTCCATACTTTGCTCAAGGATAGACGACATAAACTGGTGTTCAACGCTAGTTCTCTGCCCAATTCTGGCGTCCAGCGCCAGAAAAGGATTAAAAGTTAGAGTTCAACGCCAGAAATGGATCCAAATCTGGCGTTGAACGCCCAAAATGGCCTTATGCACGTGAATTGCTTAAATCTCAGCCCCAGCACACACCAAGTGGGTCCCAGAAGTGGATCTCTATACCATCTACTATAGTTTACTCATTTTCTGTAAACCTAGGCTACTAGTTTAGTATTTAAACAACTTTTAGAGACTTATTTTGAATCTCATGACATTTTAGATCTAAATATTCCGGTCTTCCACAGGAAGAACCTACAGGGTTTCTGGCACAATTTTTACAAATTGCTGACA
The DNA here is from genome assembly GCF_000816755.2 of Arachis ipaensis. NCBI lineage: Eukaryota > Viridiplantae > Streptophyta > Magnoliopsida > Fabales > Fabaceae > Arachis > Arachis ipaensis. The sequence goes on from NC_029790.2 coordinate 76,626,657, forward strand.
TAGTACATGATAAAGAAATAGATCAGGATGTCTACAGACTATTACTGTTTCCATTTGCTGTAAAAGATCAAGCTAAGAGGTTGTTAAATAACCAACCTAAGGCCAGCATAAGGACATGGAAACAGCTGACAGAAAAATTCCTGAATCAATACTTTCCCCCAAA
>NC_029790.2:76626910-76627628 GCF_000816755.2 Arachis ipaensis
AGAAATTTGGTGGAAGGCTGGCGCTGAACGCCCAGATCATGCTCAGGACTGGCGTTCAACGCCAGAAACAAGCAAGGATCTGGCATTGAACGCCCAAAATGGGCAAGATCTAGCGATGAACGCCCAAAATGGGCACAATTCTGGCATTCAGACACCAGGAACAGACAATGAGTTGGCATCTCACGTCACTCCAACTTCTAACTCTGGCACTCAATTGCCAGTGAGGGATCAGACACACACACGTGCTGATGACAACCCCTCTAAAAAGGCTTCCTCAACCACTTTTGTAGGCAATAAACCTACAGCAACTAAGGTTGAAGAATATAAAGCCAAGATACCTTATCCTCAAAAACTCCGGAAAGAGGAGCAGGATAAGCAATTTGCTCGCTTTGCGGATTACCTCAGGACTCTTGAAATAAAGATTCCTTTTGCAGAAGCACTTGAGCAAATACCTTCTTATGCCAAGTTCATGAAAGAGATCTTGAGTCATAAAAAGGATTGGAGAGAAACAGAAAGAGTTCTCCTCACTGAAGAATGCAGTGCAGTCATTCTGAAAAGCTTTTCTGAGAAGCTCAAAGACCCTGGGAGTTTTCTGATACCATGCATATTAGAAGGTAATTGCACCAAGACAGCTTTATACGATCTTGGGGCAAGCATCAACCTAATACCTGCATCCACTATCAGAAAGCTTGGCTTAACTGAAGAAGTTAAACCAACC
>NC_029790.2:76627728-76667036 GCF_000816755.2 Arachis ipaensis
CAGGATCAAGAGAAAACAGCATTCACATGTCCATCCGGAGTGTTTGCTTATAGAAGGATGCCCTTTGGGCTATGTAATGCGCCTGCAACCTTCCAGAGATGCATGCTCTCTATTTTCTCTGATATGGTGGAAAAATTTCTGGAAGTCTTCATGGATGACTTCTCAGTATATGGAGACTCATTCAGCTCCTGTCTTGATCACCTGAAACTTGTTCTGAAAAGATGCCAAGAGACCAACCTAGTTTTAAACTGGGAAAAATGTCACTTCATGGTGACTGAAGGGATTGTTCTTGGGCATAAAATCTCAAACAAGGGAGTAGAGGTGGATCAAGCAAAAATAGAGGTAATTGAAAAATTACCACCAGCTGCCAATGTTAAGGCAATCAGAAGCTTTCTGGGGCACGCAGGATTCTATAGGAGATTTATAAAGGATTTCTCAAAAATCGCAAAACCTCTAAGCAATCTGCTAGCTGCTGACACGCCATTTGTGTTTGACACAGAGTGCCTGCAAGCATTTGAAACGCTGAAAGCTAAGCTGGTCACAGCACCAGTCATTTCTGCACTTCATTCTAGGAAGACCCTTCCTAGCAACTGGACGATCCCTCATTGACGTCCAACAGGGGAAAATAACCCTGAGAGTCAATGATGATGAATTCAAGTTGAACGCTATCAAAGCCATGCAGCATCCAGACACATCAAAAGACTGCATGAAAGTTGATCTTATTGACTCTTTGGTAGAAGAGATCAACATGGCTGAGAGTCTTGAATCAGAGTTGGAAAACATCTTTAAAGATGTTCAGCCTGATTTAGAGGATTCAGAGGACATGAAAGAGCCTCTGAAATTTCTTCTGGAAGAGGAAAAACCTCCTAAACCCGAGCTCAAGCCATTACCACCATCCTTGAAATATGCGTTTCTGGGACAAGGTGACACTTTTCCAGTGATCATAAGCTCTACTTTAAATTCACAGGAAGAGGAGGCACTTATTCAAGTGCTAAGGACACACAAGACAGCTCTTGGGTGGTCCATAGGTGACCTTAAGGGCATAAGCTCAGCTAGATGCATGCACAAAATCTTATTGGAGGATAATGCTAAACTAGTGGTTCAACCACAGAGGCGGCTAAATCCAGCCATGAAAGAAGTGGTGCAGAAAGAGGTCACCAAATTACTAGAGGCTGGGATTATTTATCCTATTTCTGATAGCCTCTGGGTGAGCCCTGGCGAATATATTGACTCTGACAAGAAGTTCATTGTTAATGGACAGAGAATCAAGCACTATCTTGAACGCAATGTTGAGCAAGAGTGCTCAAGGTTGAAGCTAGATTAAAAGCTCAGCAAGGTCCAGCTAAGGACATTAAAGAAGTGCTTGTTGGGAGGCAACCCAATTCTTATTTATTTTCATGGTTTTTCATGTTTTATTAGGTTCATGATCATGTGGAGTCACGAAATAAATATTAAAAATTGAAAACGGAATCAAAAACAGCAGAAGAAAAATCACACCCTGGAGGAAGCACTTGTCTGGCGTTCAACGCTAGAACAGAGCATGGTTCTGGCGCTGAACGCCCAAAATGGGCAACATCCTGGCGCTGAACGCCCAGAACAAGCATGGTTCTGGCGTTCAACACCAGAAATGGCTAGTAAATCGGATGAGCATTTATTTGCCATTCAGGAAGCACCATGGTTTGCCGATATTGCAAACTATAAAGCTGCAAGGTTCATACCCAAGGAGTACAACACGATACAAAAGAAGAAATTAATTACTAATGCAAAGTACTACTTGTGGGATGAACCCTATCTCTTTAAGAGATGTGCAGACGGAATAATCCGTAGGTGTGTGCCTAGAGAAGAGGCACAGAGGATCCTATGGCATTGCCATGGATCTCAATATGGAGGCCATTTTGGAGGTGAGCGAACAGCAACCAAGGTCCTCCAATGTGACTTCTATTGGCCCACACTCTATAAAGATTCCCGAGAGTTTGTACGTAACTGTGACAGTTGCCAAAGAGCTGGTAATCTGCCTCATGGTTACGCCATGCCTCAACAAGAAATCTTGGAAATTGAGTTGTTTGACGTATGGGGAATTGACTCCACCTTCCTTCCTCATAATCCTAGTTTTTTTTTCCACATCTTCTTCTTCATCTATTCCTTCTTCTTTTGCTCGAGGGCGAGCAACATTCTAAGTTTGGTGTGGTAAAACAATTATGTGAAGGATCTATAGCTCAGTGGTAGAACATGTGGCTGCAAATCAAGAGATCCCTAAGATACCTCAGGGGATGCACTTCCTTCCAATAGCTCAGTGGTAGAACATGTGGCTGCAAATCAAGAGATCTCTGAGATACCTCAGGGGATGTACTTCCCTCCACATAATTATTGGAAGCAACTGAGGATAGAAATACCAAAAATCACTAGGAATCAAGCCACAAAGGCAAGGAGCTTCAGACTCTTGAAGGCTGGGCGTTAGTGATAGACGCAATAGGACGAAGAATCCTATTCCAGTATGATCGAGAACCGACAGATGATTAGTCGTGCTGTGACAAAGCATGTGAGCATATTCTTCACTGAGAGGATGGGATATAGCCATTGACGACGGTGAACCCCTACATACAGCTTGCCATAGGAGGACGCGCGTGCGTGAACAAGAAGACAGAGGAAAGCAGAGATTCAGAAGACAAAGCATCTCCAAAACTCCAACATATTCTCCATTACTGCATAACAAGTAACCTTTAATCCATGCTCTCTTTTTTATTCGCAACTCAACTGATAAACATAATTGACTTCCTGACTAAGATTTACAAGATAACCATAGATTGCTTCAAACCAACAATCTCCGTGGGATTCGACCCTTACTCACGTGAGGTATTACTTGGACGACCCAGTGCACTTGCTGGTCAGTGGTACGAGTTGTGAAAAGTGTGATTCACAATTTGTGCACCAGTAAGAAACCTCGAGACGTCTCCCTCGAAAAATGCAATTAAGATGTCACTTTCTTGGTTGTGAGGAAAAGGGGGTTTTTAATCAAGGAACGAAAGATTAAAAGAACTAAGAAATAAAAGAACTAACAAATGACCAAGAAGGAAATTAATGCAATTAAAAAGAAAACAAGATCAAAACTAGTGAAAATGCTATAAATGCATAAAGAGCCTTGAGTTAGGAATGAGAGTTAAGGAATCCTATCATCGGCATAACCACAACTATGGCAATTATGATGAGTCAATCTCGCTTCGTCAACCCCTAACATTGATGAGTAAGTAAAGCAAGCATAATTGACCTTAATCCATAAGTCCTAACTAACTTACCAATTAACTTGGTAAAAAGCTAGCGTCAATGGAAATAAGAGCCAACTAACTATCCAAGAATTACCACTAAATGTCGGACATTATGACTCTAGTATTCTAGGAACTCATTTTCCAAGGCAAGGTGTGAAAATCTACTCAAAATTACTAAGTAATATTTTCACAAACACTTGGTGGGCATAAAACCAAAACATAGGAAATTGCAAAGGAAAATAAAAACTATAATCAAACTATTTACAATATCAACAATAAACATGCAATCAAGCAAATATAAACCATAAAACACTAAATTCATAAACAAAAGATTCAAGAAATCAAAATTGTATATATTAATAAAGTAACTTGAAACAAAAGAAAATATAGCAAGGGTAATGTAATTAAAGAAAAGATTATAGAGTACTTAGAATGATGATAAGCAAAATCCAAGACCAAAATCAAAACTATAAAATGCTACAATGAAAATTTAGTAAAACCCTAATTGAGCATTTCCTATACTACACTACTCCTGTTCCTAATTATCTATGTAATGTATGAAGATGAGGCCTCCTAAACTAATGCTTTGATATGTGGTGATGTCCCCTTCATATAGCACTTTGATTCAGCTTCAGGAAGTCCAAAATTTGGCCAAGAAAGCCCCAAAATCGTGAGCCACGTGACATTTTAATGAAGTCACGCGCAGGGACTTGTGCGTACGCACAGGGTGTTGTGCATAGGCACACTTGCTGATTGGTGCGCTTGTGCGTACGCACAGAATGTTGTGCATGCGCACACTTGATTGTGTGCTTCTCCTTGTTTTTCTTCATGTGTTCTCCCTTTTTGCATGCTTCCTTCCACTTTTGCCTAGCCGTTCTTGCCTATTGGATATGAAATCACTCACAAAATATATCACGGTATTGAATGACATAAAAATGGAATTAAAATGATCAAATTAAGTACCAAAATGCATGTTTTCACATTTAGGTCCAATTTAGAGAGAAATCACAAAAGTATGCTATTTTGGTGATTAAGTGTGAGTTTATGTGATGAAATTCGTCCAATTCAAGCCAAAAAGTGTCGTCAAATATGGACTCATCACTTGTCTAGACTTACTCATATATCAAGTGTCGTCCAATTCAAGCCAGTTCTTGTCAACTTGATCATTCATACATCATATATTCATTCAAGAGCATACCATTACAATAAAATTTTGCATGCTGGCACATCAAACATCTTCATCATTATCATACATAATCCAACATCATAGCTAAAAACAATTATTGATTACATCATCAACAATCATCATTCACATAAACACAAACACATAATTATATTAGCCTAACCCCTATCTCGATGGAGTTCACCCTTGCTCAAGAAATTGGTTCTAGCTTTTTCGTTATCTCTTCGATCAAGGCTCCTCCTTGAGCTGGGATTTTGGAAAGCCTTAAAGGAGGTTGACAAAGAAGATCACACTCAAAGAACTCCTAGGAACATGATGGTGAGGTGAAGATCACATTCGTAGCTTGATGAAGGTTTGATGGAGGCTAGAAAGTTGGGCTCTAAGTTCTCAATCTCCTCGGTTGTTCTCTCCTCCAATCACTCTTCCTTTTTAGCTTTTAATATCTCAAATTATCCTCCCTCTCTTGTTCTCTTGTTAAAGCTTCAGAAATAAGGGTGAGCATGTCTATTTATAGTGTGGTGAAGGGTGTGGTATGTTGCCACCAAATCAAGGAAGGATGACACTTGTTTAATGGCATGTGTATCTTTATTAATTGCTTCCTAATGATTCATCACTTTTAACTAAGTTGTGACTGAGGTTTGGCCGGAAAAAGAGAATGCAGGGAGTGGTTTAATTGTGGTTATGTGGCTAATCTAGAGAGAGTAGTTTGGTTAAGAAAAAATTGATTCGGTTTAAGTTCGATTAGATTTTAATTAGGCTAAGTGTTTTGGTTCTTTATTTTTCTTCTAGATAATCTTTCTAGAGGCTTCACGAATTTAGATTGAAGATAGCTTCTTTAAAGCTTTGACCAAATTGCGAAATAGGGAAAAGAAAACGGTTTAATAACTAAACCGTAAGATTGCCATTTTCAAACCGTATCGATTTGAACAACCGTCAATTGAGATATTAGCCGCAGAGAGTATCTCATTTTTAGATCAAGAGTAGAATTTTCTACTAAGCTAATTCAGTCAAGAAAAACTAGTAGTAAAGATTTCATAGATGAATTTAACTCGATGGTCAAATTCATCGTGATCGATACGGTTTTTGGTTTAGGACATGCTTTCATCTCACATGATATATCTATTCTTTTTTCTTATCAAGTCTAAATCTGTCTTATTATTTTATGATGAGGTGATTCTCAGATATTTATCGAATTTCTCATCACAGAATTTCTAAGAATAACTCTGTGGAGAATCGAGGTGTTACAAGTTCGCCCAACTCCTGGCAAACTTTTATAATTTTATAGAGTTCGCCACACCCTCGGCGAACTCCGCCCAAATTTTTTAAAATTCTAATTTTTAAGCCATTATCATCGTCTCCAGAAATACACAGATACATCAAAATAAGCCATATTCAACAAGGATTTTTTTAATTATAAATTAAAAAAATTAATATTTTCCAAAAAAATACAACTTATTTCCGTACTCTTGTGTACTCCTATATACTCTGGACACGATCATAATGGTTGCTATTGTTAACCTTCCAACCTTTTTTTCTCACCCAATCTCATATTTTTTAAGAAGGATATTGAAGTTCGTCGGGGTATAGGACGAATTCTATAAAAATATAGAAGTTTGCCAGGGTGTGGCAAACTTGCCCTAAATGCCAAAAAAATGTATTTGAGAAATTAAAGTTAAAAAATCAGGTATAGAAAAATAATAATTTTTTTATTTTATTTTTGAAAAAATTTCTCATTGGCACAAACATTTATATAGGAAAATTCGGAACCAATTTCGCATGCAGTACACCTTAAGTGTACCATTTCGTGTTAAGTATACATGATATAGACTCCATGTCATGGTAGCCCCACCAAAAGTATCCATTTCGCTGGCGTTGGGCCAGACATGGTTCTACTCCTGTCAGTTTCAATTCGCGTGCGCCCTTACTAAGATGACGACTAAATCCATTTCGCGGGTGCTTTCTATGAAATGGCCCTGCGCCTGCGCATTTTCGTAAAGCTTTCTCTGCATGCGTATTATGAAAATTAATATTTTTTATTTACTTATTTATATAAAAAAGCCAAAAGATATACTCTTACACTTTTTAATAAAAAAAATTATTTTTAATTTATGTCATGTATCAAAAATCTAATATATGATAATTTATTCAATAGACGAGATCAAATATCTTTATTTAAAAATATTTTAAATATCTTTGCTTTGAATCTCCGTTTAAATTATGAATCTAATAAGGATATATAAATATGGACTCGAAAGGCTCAAGTTAGCTATACCAATCCCTATTCCCTAGTTTCCTTTATCTCTATATTTTACAAAACGGAAAACTTTTGTAACTTAAATAAAGAGATAAATATTAAATCGGTACTCGAAAGATTCTGACGATAAAATGATACCTGATTTTTGTTATTGACAAAATAACTCTTGAAAGATTTTAAAATTTGACAAAATCACCCAACCGTGAAAGGATGACGTCATAGTGAACGAAAAACGCTAACATAGTCGTCGGAAGAGAGCTGCGACGATGGCAGAGAGCTCCGGCGATGTTTCTTCAGCGGCGAAGTGCTGCCATGGCGGAGAGACTGCGGAAGGAATGCAACGGCGTGCTGAAGAAGAAGAAGCTTCTTTTGCCATGTCAGAAGCGAATGCAATGGCGACGTGCTACCATGGTAGAGAGGACGTGGAAGGGACTACCATGGTGGAGGGGACGCAGAAGGGACGCAACAACAAGGTGCTGTCATGGCGGAAAAGAGGCGAAAGGGACACAACGATGTATTGAAGAAGAAGAATTGGCGAACACGAGAATGCGGCGAGATACTATCATGGTGGAAGGGGACGCAGCAACGTGTTGAAGAAGAAGAAGAAGTGACGAATACAAAGAACACGGCGAGGTGCAGTGGCGTGCCATGGCTGTCTTCTTCTTCAGCTGCCATGACGGAAGGGGATGCAGCAACGTGTTGAAAAAGAAGCAGCAGCAAACACGAAGAAGAAGGTCGCCGGAAACGTCATCGGAGTTCTCTTTCGACGGCTTTATCGGCGTTTTCTGTTCACTGTGACGTCATTTTTTTACGGTTGTATGATTTTATCAAATTTTAAAATCTATTTTGTCAATAACAAAAATCAGATACTATTTTATTAGTATCAAAATCTTTCCGGTACCAATTTAGTATTTAGTCACTATTAGAAAACTAGTTATTACAGACGGATATTTTCGACGAATTTTATCCCACGAAAATACAGACGGAATTTCAGAGGGATTTTTTGTCGGAAAACCAAAAAAAAGGATTAGCGTAAATTACAAACAGAAAAGAGAATCCGTCGATAATTCCGTCGGAAAAATTATTTTTTTTTCAGTAAAAAATGGTTATAGACGGAAAATTCATCTGTAATTAAGTAAACAAAACGGTGCATTTTATTAAATTATTACAGACGGAAAATCCGTCTGTAATTTAAAATTTTCCATCGGAAATGTTATATTCTGCGTTTTATGATCGATTGTGCCCAAAGCCCCAAACTCTATTCATTTACAGCACCAAATCAAACGAGCTCAACCCAGCTTCTTCTTCTCCGTCAACCAGCTTCTTCTTCTCCTTTCCTCACCCACAGCACCACCGCCGGCTACCCTAACCGCCGCAGCTACCTTCTCCTTCTTCTCCTCTTCTTCTCCTCTTCTTCTTCTCCTTCTTCTCCATCATCTCCTCCAGTCAATGCTGCGGCTACCTTTGCGCAAGCCCTAGCTCCGTGGTGACCAAAATCGGTTCCACCGTCAGCCGCGGTTCCACCTTTCTCTTTCCCCCTGTTCGAACCGTAGAGAGTTCAATTAATTTTGTTTAGTTAGTTTGATTGTTTCTGCTTCCAGGTTTTGTTTTCAAAATTCTTTTAATTTCTGTTGAGTTCAATTAATTTCGTTTAGTTAGTTTGATTTTAGTAATTAGTTTAGTTAGATTTGTTTTCTGATTAGTGGATTTTTCGGTTGTTAAAATAGGATTAGATTAGGTTTTGATTCTGAATAGCTGAAAAATGTTTAGATTGTTAATTTGGATTGCTGAACAAACAGAATTTAGAGAAACACTTGTGAGTTTTTCTTTTTCTTCTTCCCTCCCCTCTATGAATTTCGCTGTGCACACCAAGTGTTCGATGGTTTGCTTATTTGTTGGTTTGACCTAACATGCACATCAAATGTTTGTTGCTTTTCTTTTATGTGTACATAAGTAGTAATATGTATCTTTATTCTTGCTATTTCACTCTTAATTAATTATTTTTATGCTGCAAGTTCTGTCAAGGGGAGGGGAGGCTGTAGAGATGACTACTGACCATGAACCTAATACTGAGTGGGGCAGCATTGAGAACAGAGGTGGCTTTGTCTCAAACATGCCAGGTTCTTCAACTAACCCTGAATTCTATGCTTTGTTGCTACTGATATTCAGTGCTGATTTTTGTGTTTTCATTCATCATTTCTTTTACTATAGGAACTTGAGTTTCGTATGCTGTGATATTAGTTTACTCAATTTCTTTTACTATAGGGTAGTGTTTCTTAGAGAATATTTCTACTTCTACCCTCCTAGCCAGAACAACAATCTCTGCTGTCTATCGAATTACAAAATTAATCAGTTCTGTCCCTAATGTGTCATATCAGAAGAAGGCAAGCATTCCTACATAGACTGGAAATAACATTTCTACCTATTCAGCTTTATTCATTTATCTAAAGACATAGGGTGTTTCCTGGACTTATTCCTGGCTTTCTCTGATGCCTTGTTCCATCAATTGCTTGTGGCCATGGCTCATCCAGACCGTGAAACACAAATTGGAGCACATAGTGTCTTCTCTATGGTGCTTATGCCATCAATGGTTTCTCTTTGGTTGGACCAGAAAACAAAGATGGCTATGAAGGTACAGAGTTTATAAGAGGATGATGAAGAGGATGATGAAGTCCCAAAACTAGTTCATCAGTTCTATTTTCTGAAGCTTTGGCCATCATCAAAGCCTGATTCAATATCTCAAATCAAGAAACAAGAGCTCACGGTGGAGAAAATGAACCGAGACATTCGTGATAAAATCAAAGAGAAAATTGTAAGTATTGATTTCAGCCTTCAATTTTGATATAGAAGACAGAGAATAATATAATGATGTTATGTTTTTTTGTTAACAGTCAGAAAAGGACTATGTTGCGTCTGGGATGAGAAGCTCATACTACTGGAAAATGGAATGGAGACGCCGCATCGCGCGAAAAGGGAAGATACTAAGTAACTTGTATGTGGTTCTTGATGAATTGTGTTTCATGAACAATGCACCTAGGAGAAGATCTAAGAAGGAGAAATGCTTCACGGAAGAAGAGATTGATAACTATGTAAGAGCTTAGAACTTTAGTAGGATATATATTGTGCTGTGATTAATCTCTATTTACATCTTGCACTTGATAATAATGTACATTGTATAGAATCTGAATTCATTGATGCGACACGGAACCATGAGTCTCGCGGATGAAAAGCGAATTTTGAGGAACATAAACACTCATCAGAGAGATGCTGATAAATTTCAGTCACTGGAAGTGCTTAGAAATATTGTAATTTAAGGACTTATAAGTTATGATCTTTGATTTGATTAAAAATTTATACCAAGGTAAGCATTGAAGTTTGGAGTGTTGAAAAATTTAAACAGATCAAATGGGGTTACTATGAGAATCATTGCTATAAGCTACTGAGAGAAATTGAACAATTCCAAGACCAAAGGAAATAAACTCTACTATATTTCTTAAGCCCTATGATATATTTGGTACATTGCACTAAACTTGCTATATCAGCCTTGGGACTTCACATTTGGTTTTGTCAAGGGACAAGTGAATAATGATTCAATAAGTGATATGCTTACAAGGCATTAGTCAATAAACCTCAATTAGGCTCTTCGTTTTAGAAGTTGACTTTGATACGGTTGTAATAGACTGCTAGTTTGATGAGTTACTATATTTTTATCAGGGAAATTATAGTGCAATTCAATGCTGATATTGCTGATGGCATGCCATGGAAGTTTACTCCTACTCAAAGAGAGGTTTTTCTTTACTTAACACCTTACTGGATGTATGCTGTATTTCCATCAGGAAATAGAATTATAACTTGTGCAAGTATTCATTGAGGAACTTTTACTTATAATTTCTTGGAACCATTAAGTTTACTTATATTATATTATTCTATTAAAGTTCCATTCTGCTAGCTTGGAGAGAACTGTTGATTATCATATTAAATAAAAAAGCTTGGTTGTCTCAATTTAATTTCTATAGAGACTGATATAGTATTTTCTGATCTGGTTCTAGTTGCATTTACGGTTAACACTTGCTAGATTGGTAATGTAGCATTATTTGATTATTCTAATAGGTAAGAGTCAAGCCTGGAGAAAGTGCCCTCGCATTTTATACGGCTGAAAACAAAAGTTCCACTCCAATAACTGGTGTTTCTACATATAATGTCACAACTATGAAGGTAATGACTTTGCTAATATGTAGAAACTATAATCAGATATTCAGTCATGTTTTGCTACATTTGTAAAAGTAGTTGTGTTCATGCTTGCTACTTGAATGGTTTGGGTAAAAGATTGGATTTGATAGAATAAGAGAATACTAATGTGGGATTGGTAAGGTGATAAATATCTTGGTTCCTTAATCAATGAATCCAGGGAATAGAAAAAACATTTGCTAAGGGATCAACCCTCTTCATGGGACTTAAGCTAGGTCGGGCCGGGTTAGCAGCGTTCTTGTTAAAGAGCTTGATTCTGTAAATTTTGTGTAAAATTATTTTTTAAACTGACATCTAATTAAGTGTTTTATGTAGTTAAAAGTAACTTCTTTTTGAGATATTTGGTGTGAAAATAAACTGACATCTAATCTCTGTTTCTCATGGTGCATGGGGGTTCTTATACCAGCGAATTTAGCTCTGAATTTCTTTGTATTAGGTGAATTGTTAAAATCTCAATTCTATATTTTTCTACATTAAGCAGTGCGAATTTCACACTAGATCGTCAATTCTGTTTCTCAAGGGTCTTTGTGGTGCATGCATAGAAAGAAGTTAGTTATCTGTTCTAATTTCCTCTGTTTTTGATCCAGACAAATCTTTGGTATTGATTGGTTGTTCAGCAGAGATGGTAATAAAAATAGTTGAATTGCTGAAAGACTTTGCATCTCATGAAGAGATTATGGAGATTCTTGCCACAGTGGCTGCAGATTTGGGGGATGTCATCGATGTGAGTTTCTTGCAGGTCAAACCTTTGAAGGGAGCAATGACTAATGAGGTTTTCGAGATAAACTGGCCAGCCAAAAGTGATGGCCATCTCAGAAGGGTTCTAGTCCGATTATACGGCGAAGGTGTTGAGGTTTTCTTCAACAGGGATGTTGAGGATGAAATCCAAACTTTTGAGAGCATGTCAAAGCACGGTCAGGGTCCATGCCTTCTTGGCCGGTTCGCCACTGGTCGAGTTGAGGAGTTCATTCATGCCAGAGTATGTAATATTCATCTTGTTTTTCATGTTCTGATTAATTAAATCTAACGTGATTGCAGTGAGTATATTAGGCATGATTGTTTTTGTGAATTGGAGAATATGTGCTTAAATTAAAGTCACCGGGCATTATCTTTTCCATGTTGCTTTCTTATTTTTTAAGTCAAAAAGCTTTCCTTTGGTCATGGTTCTTTGGTTTCATTATTTTATTATCATTTTTTGGAAGATAGATAGGTTGGCCACCACTTCCTATTGGTTCTTTAGATTTATAACAAAAAGCATCTACCGAAAATTAAGTTGAATGGCATCCAGTCATGGTAGATCAGGTTTTTAAGTGCTTCCTTTGCATACCCTTTTTTGCCTAATACCTTATGGATGTTCTTTCTTACTTTATCACCAAAGAAATAATCTAATCAAGTAGTTACCAGATGAACAATTTATGTGATCAAGCAGTAGTGACATTATTTATTCGGATATAAAAATAGCAGCATTCATAGTAGACTAAGAGCTATTTAGTTTTTTAATCAGCACTTATTTGACGTCAGCAAATGAAGTTAAATGAGGTTAAAATTTATCATAAAGAGAAAAAGAAATTGGAAAGTGGAAACAGAGTAATCAAATTGGGGGAAGAAAAGAAAAGAAACTTGCAATTATATAGTTTAAGTATGTCTTTTGCATTGCAAATTGCTTTAGTTTAAGTATGTCTCATTAATATCTGCTAAGAAGAAATCTATAATTATTTGCAAGATCTAAACTTGCTTATTTGTTTTTGGTTGCCAGAATCACTTTGACCAAGAAAAATGCTCTTCACACAGAACTTACGTTTAGAAAGAGTCAAAATTCAAGTTTAAAAGCAAATTAAACAACAATACACTATTTTGATTTATCTCATTTTTTAAAAAACAATATATAAGTTATATATTGGAGATTCAGCTGCATAATCTGTGTTTCATATCTAAAGATTTCTTATCCTGTAGGATTTAGATTAATATGGCATATAATTTTAAATTCTTCGGTTGTTTTTCACAGTTCCATGTGATCAGAACTCGAACTGAAACCTGTAGAAAAAAGGTGAGCAGTAATTGTGGTCAATCACATAATAATAATATTGCTTTAGTTATTTCTTTGATGAATGATTATTGTTGGTGTTAATTAAATTTTACAATATACAGGTGAGAAGCTTGGAGCAGATGAACGGAAATCTCCTTCTTGAACTTGTAAGAACTTTGGTTTATTTGTTTTGATTAAAAATGATATATAGAGGATGGAAAGAAATGAATTAATGATGGATGCTGATTCAAGTCCATATCAGGTTCAAGAAGGATTCATGCACATATGGCTGATGGATGCTGATTCATGTCCATTTTTTAAGAAAGAATTCAGTTAATCTTTCTGTAATATATGTAAAATTGTGTAAAATTTAGTATGGTTGACCAATATACTGAGGATTATAGTTGATAATACACAAAAAACGCAAAAAACGCAAAAAACGGTTAAAAAAATGAGAGCGAGAGAGCGAGAGAGAGTGTGGGTGGGAAACACCGGGAGGGATAGATCTAGGAACTCAGGAAAGGATCCTCGGGTTTGGAATCGAGAAGAGTATCGGAGGCTAGAGCATGAATCTTTCTCAATCTTCGTGAGTAACCTTCCAGGCGACATATCAAAAAGAGAGTTATTCCACTTGTTCAACTGGACGGGACGCATCATTGATATATATTTAACGCGAAAAAATAAAGGTACGAATATATACATGTTTGCGTTCATTCGATACACAACAAAAGGAGGGGCGTTGAAAGCTATAGCGGAAATGAATCGGATGCGATTACGAGGTAAGGTGTTGTTTGTGGGGGAGGCCAAGTATAGAAGAACGCTGGAACCCCAGAACATGACCATGAGAAGTAGAGGAGATGTTACGAAAAACCCCAGAACATTGCAGATAAGTCGAGCTGTAGTGCAGAATGATTTGCTGGCTGGACAGGAAGCACGTAAGAAGGGGTTGGAGGAGGGGCCACATGAGAATAGACAAGTAAAAAACGTGGAGGTAGCAGTGGTATCAGGAAATCTAGAATGGCTACAAAGGAGTCTCGTAGTGGGCATGGCAATGCCTATTAACGTTGAGTCTATGAAGAAGATGGTCGCTAAGAACTTACCTAATGTAATTCAAATCCGGGAGATGGGTTCATACAAAGCTCTTATCACTTTTGATAGTGTACGGACTGCGGAAGAAACATACACGGTTAATATGAATAGGCTACTCCAATTGTTTCATAGTGTACGGAGGTGGGAGGAGTCGAAGCATAGTGATAACCGGAGAGTGTGGCTAGAATGTTTTGGCGTTCCTTTGCACGTCTGGTCAGTGGACACGTTTAGAACGATAGGAGGCCTATGGGGTGATGTGATCACCTGTGATAGAGGAACTGAATTGTGTAGCTCTTTCACGGTTGGACGGGTGCAGATTGATACCTGTGTGAAGGAGATCATTCAGGAATCAATTCATATCACTGATGGAACGGAGGTTTTTGAGATTCTGGTTAAAGAGATTGGGCATGACGCGTTTAATTTAGCGTGCATGGAGAAAGGTGGAGAAGAAGAAGGTAGTGCATTATTGGATCAGAATGGCACACGCAAGAAATTAGGACTGACAACAGGGCTGAGGCAGGAAACGGAATCAGGGCGTACGAGAATCCATGACGAAGAGCTGGTGTTACAGGTGCCTAGGGAAGAAGATGATGGAAGGGGTAGAACAGTAATTACAGACGAATTTTTGAATGAATGGATTAATGACCGTGGATATCGCAATTATGGGGAGATCGTAACGCACCAAGCCATTAGGGGAGAGAATCACGCTGATCTTCATCTCGGGGGGAGTAATGCTCAAAGCAGCAGGGCTGACTCAGAGAGGACCGTGTCTTGCGCTCTTAATGGACTGGAACAGGGGCCCGTTAATGAAGAAATACAAAAACAAAAAAAGGGATTCAAACCCAGGCCTGTGACCGGTTACTCAAAGTCTCACAAGGGGGGGAGTCTTGTTTGTTTAACAAAGGAATGGGCCAGTGCTAATAGAGAGATACACGGGGAAAGGTTGCACATAACGGGCCTGATGAACTCAGCTGGACTAGAGACATGGGTAGGGCCTGATGTTGATGGGTCGGGTCGAAAAGGGATTCGAGAGGCTAGGGCAGGAAGGTTTGAAGCTAACGCTGAGGAGTGGGAAGGTAACGCACCCAAGCCGGACGATTACGAAGCTGCAGATGGCGCGGGCAAGGGACTAAGGCAGGGGCTTAACCTAGACGTCGACCAACGGAACCGGGGGCCCGAAGGGGATGACCGAACCCGAGCCGACGACGTGCTGGCGGTAGAAGACAATGGCAGTGTGGTTGCTGGCGAAGATGAACTCGGTATAGACAGAGCGGAGGGTGAGACGGCTGGGGTGCCGGATAACCAGAACGCTGGTGGCAGAGAGAGGGCTGAAGGTGATGAGTGGATCGAGGAAGGAGGGGCCATGGTGCTTGAAGGAGGTGCATCGCAGAGTCGCTGGAACCTGGAAGACAAGGATGGGGCACGTATCCTGGGACCTGATGGTGGCCAGGGTCTTACACAAAAAAACCGAAAAGGGATTTCCCAAGGGTTGGACTATCGTATTGAACGGTGGACTAGCGGAAAAAAGGACCTGGAAAATGAAGAACAGGATGGTGATGGTGAGCCTTCAAGGATAGCGGAGCAGGCTCTGGAAAACCAAAGGACCTGGGAGCTGGGTAAAGAATCTGGGGCGGAACTGCAAGAGGAGGATGTGGATATTATGGAAATTCTCCGAGAGCAGAATGAAGAAATAGATCGTAAAAGAAGAGTGGCAAAGCAAAAGGAGAAGCTGAGACGGTGCAGACCAAAAAACAAAAAAAAGGTGTGTAAAAATTTTATAAATGATTGTTAGTTCATGGAATGTTAGGGGGCTACGAGGTGATGGGAAGTTGCGAATGGTGAAGGATCTTAGGAATACACATAAGTTAGACATGATTGGATTAATTGAGACCAAGAAGCAGATTGTGACGAGATTTGACGTTACAAGAATCTGGGGGAATGACGGCTTAGGATGGGAATATGTAGGATCTGATGGTGCTTCCGGTGGACTGTTGTTAATTTGGAATGATCTGGTTTTTAGTATGAATAACTGCTACAAAGGGGAGAGGTGGGTGTGTGTTGAAGGAGTAATGTTAAAGAGACGGTTCAATTGTTCTTTTATCTTGGTCTACGGAGCACAAACTAGAGCAGAGAAGATTCATGTCTGGGAAGAGCTGAGTTATATAGCTGGGTTATGTCAAACCCCTTGTTGCTTTCTGGGAGACTTTAATGAAATAGTGCATGAAGGGGAAAGGAAAGGTGGTACTAGCTTGACTCGGTCTGCGGAAGATTTCAAGAGCTGGATACAAGATATGAACTTAGTGGATATGCCGCTTTCTGACCACAAGTTTACATGGTTCAGGGGACGTTCTTGTAGCCGGATAGATAGGGTCCTGCTAAATCTTGAGTGGTTAGAAGAGTTCCCAGAGTCTCGGCTACGAGGTGGGCCAAGGGGCTTGTCAGATCATTGTCCTATAATATTGGAG
Source organism: Arachis ipaensis (assembly GCF_000816755.2). NCBI lineage: Eukaryota > Viridiplantae > Streptophyta > Magnoliopsida > Fabales > Fabaceae > Arachis > Arachis ipaensis. The sequence goes on from NC_029790.2 coordinate 76,644,257, forward strand.
GACAGGAAGTTGTCGTGTGGTCCAAGGCCGTTCAGAAGCCTGGACTCGTGGTTCACACATGAGGGCTTCCTCAGAATGGTGAAGGAAGAGTGGAGAGGGCTGGGGGACAAGCCTTTCACAGATAAACTGAATGCTTTGGCTGTTCCACTAGGGAGATGGCATAAGGACAACTTTGGTGAGATGGACAAGAAGATTGCAAAGTTTGAGGATAAAATCAAGAGACTTGATGATATGGTTAGTAATGGGGTGTATGATGGAACAATGGAGGCCAGAAGAAAGGCTCTGGTCACTTGCTGCGAGAGATGGTACGTGAGAAAGGAGGTACATTGGAAACAGATGTCTCGGTCTCGACATGCAAAGGATATGGACAAAAATACAAGGTACTTTCACAACATCGCATCAGCAAGAAGACGGAATAATTGGATTGATGCATTGGTAATTGATGGTAGAAGGGTCCGGAACCAAGCTAGAATAAAGATTGCTATCAGAGATTTCTACAGAGACTTATATCATCAAGAAAGGTCTCCCAAGGTGAGCTTCAGGGATGGGTTGGTGGAGAGAATAGACGACCATGATGCGGTGACTTTAGAAGTGTTACCATCGGCTGAGGAAATCAGAGAGGCAGTATAGGACTGTGAGTCATCTAAGGCACCAGGGTGTGATGGATACAACATGAATTTCATCAAGAGATGCTGGGATGAGATTGGGGCAGAGTTCACGGCAGCAGTGATGGGGTTCTTTCAGACATCCAAGCTTCCGGTGGAGTGCAATATCACTTGGGTGGCACTAGCTCCTAAGTTCATTGGTGCAGAGGAAATTAAAGACTTGCGACCTATCAGTATGGTGGGATGCGTGTACAAGGTTATATCCAAAGTCCTTGTTAGGAGAATGAGATCAGTGATGCCGGCATTAATAGGGGAGACTCAGAGTGCATTTGTTCAGGGAAGGAAAATACATGATGGGGCACTAATTGCATGTGAAACGGTGAACTGGCTCAAAGTGAGGAAAAAGGAGGCAGCTTTAATCAAACTGGATTTCCAAAAGGCCTATGATAGGGTTAAATGGAGCTTCGTGGACATTGTGCTGCAGAAGATGGGCTTTGGCCAGAAGTGGAGAGCATGGATTATGGAGTGTGTAACCACTGCTTCTATGTCGATTCTGATAAACGGCTCGCCTTCCAAGCCGTTCAAGATGGAACGAGGACTGAGACAAGGTGACCCCCTTTCACCTTTCTTGTTTGTTCTAGTTGTGGATGTGTTGCATCGTATGATTGGAGAGGCAGTTAGAAACAGACGGATATCACCTCTATTGGTTGGCAGAGACAGTATAGTATTGTCACACCTTCAATTTGCAGATGATACTATACTTTTCTGCCCACCAGAAGAGGAGACTATAAGGAACTACAGGAGGCTGCTGAGGTGCTTTGAGTTGATGTCAGGTCTTACTATCAATTTCGATAAATCCAGCCTGATTCCAATCAATTGTGATGAGCAGTGGGCCCAGCGTATGTGCAATTTGCTGGGGTGTAAGCGAGACATTCTTCCAGTTAAATATCTTGGAATCCCGTTAGGTGCAAATCCAAGGTTGGTGAAGACTTGGCAGCCTATAATAGACAAAGTGGAGGAGAAGCTCAGTCTGTGGAAAGCTAAAGTGCTGAATAAAGCTGGAAAATTGGTGCTTATCAAATCAGTCTTAAATAGCTTGCCGGTGTATTACTTGAGTCTGTTCAAGATGCCAAAAGTAGTTGCTGAGAAGCTGATATCATTACAAAGGCGGTTCCTGTGGTGTAAGGAAGATGGTCGGGATGGCATGGCTCTGGTAAGATGGGAAGTGGTGCAAGCTCCTAAGAAGCTAGGTGGGTTGGGCGTTGGGGACGCTTTGATTCGGAACACTGCTCTATTATTTAAGTGGTGGTGGCGGTTTGCTAAGGAAGAGTGCCCGTTGTGGAAGAAGGTAGTGTGTTCGTGTCACAATCTGAACTCAAATGAACTACTCTCAACTCAAATTCTGTCTACTAGAGGAGGCCCATGGAAGGATATTTGCCAAGTAAATATCACGAACCAACAACTTGGGATAAGTTGATCACAGGCTTGTCATTGGAGGTAGGTGATGGGCAACGAACTAGGTTCTGGGAGGATGTCTGGCTTCTAGGTGGAGCTCTAAAAGATCGATTTCCGAGGCTCTTCTCTGTTTCAAACCAGGAGGGTTCTGTTATTGGGGCTTGTGGGTTTTGGGATGGGTTAGAGTGGGTGTGGAACTTCCAATGGAGACGTGAGCTGTTCCAATGGGAATTGGAACTACTAAACCAGTTGCATGAGGCTTTGAGACCAGTGAGGCTAGTACAAAACAGAGAAGATAGAGTGGTGTGGAAATATGATGGACAAGGTGTTTTTTCAACCAAATCGTTTGTGCAGGTATGGCAGGAGGAAATGCTACCAGAGGAGATAACCAGTTTCAGTTTTACTAGGAGTATCTGGAAAGGTTTGGTTCCACCAAGAGTGGAGCTTTTTGCCTGGTTCGTGCTGATAGGCCGAGTGAATACAAAGGAAAGGCTAAGCCGGTTTGGTATCATTACTCAGGAAGATAATGTTTGTGTGCTGTGTAATAATGATGTGGAGCACGTATATCACTTGTTTCTAGGCTGTACTTTTGCGTCGCAGGTGTGGAATGCTTGGATAGCAGCTTTTGGCAGACATTGGTCCTTTCCAGGATCGATGAAAGAGCATTTTCTGAGCTGGACAGAGGAACCGCGGAGTAAGGTGAACCAAAGACAGCGATTGAGGAGCTTCTGTGCGATCCTTTGGAACATTTGGCTGGAAAGAAATAGGAGGATATTCCAGAATACCAGCAAAGGCGTTGAAGAAATCATCAACATGACCTTCCTTAGTGCTAATGAGTGGAGTTGTGTAGATCCTTTTTGTTGTTGATGGCTTTGTCCGGAGATGACTGAGGATCGGTTCGTGCGACTTTTTTAGCTATTAGTTTTTAGATTTATTTTTAGTTATGCTGTGTTCCTGTTTGCTCCACCTTCGTTGTGTTGAGCTTTGCTTTCAAAAAAAAAATAGTTGATAATACACTTTGTTTATGTTTTGAATTATATTGACTTGCTTATTTATAATAATTTTCTTTTAGTTTTATAATACGATGAATTTATTTATTTTTTGTAATATTATAAATATTCGAATACAAATTAGATAAAAGTTTGTATTAAATTTATATTTATTTTGTATGAAAACAAGTTTATTTTGCAATTAGAAAAATAAAAAAAATTCTATTTTACCTTACAGACGGATTTACAGACGGATTTTCTGTCTGTAATCAGAACGTGGGATGATTTTCCAAAGTGCAAATTACAGACGGAAAATCCGTCTGTAATTACAGACGGAAAATCCGTCGAAAAATCTGTCTGTAATTGCAGACGGAAAATCCGTCTGAAAATTCGTCTGTAATTACAGACAGAAAATCCGTCGGAAAGTTCGTCGTCTTTGGGAAATGGATAGAAAATTTACAGAGGGAAAATCCGTCGGTAACTTGTAAAAATCCGTCTGTAATTTTTCGACGGAAAAAAATCCGTCGGTAAATAATTTCTGACGGGACTTTTACAGAGAGACAAAATCCGTCAGTAATTTCGTCGATAACCAAAAATCCGTCTGTAATAAAGACTAAATCTGTCTGTAAATCTGTCTGTATTAATCCATTTTCTAGTTGTGAATTTCTTAAATAAATAACCAACATAAATAATAGCAAAGAAAAAGGTTAAACTCTTAAAAAGTTATTGAAACATGCATGATCTTTGTCTTTCTTGCAACTTACGAGTAGGTGAAATCTCAAAGCCTGCCTTTAATTTCGTGGGGCCCAAGAATCGCTTTCATCCTTTCAATCTTCATCTCCAATTCACCATCGAATTACAGTTAAAATAATTTCATAAATACTCTATTTTTTTATTTTTTCTTCATTTTTTTTCATAAATTTTTTTTACTTTTATCACTCATCAACACAACAAGCACCACTTTCATTGTAAAGTAGTCCACGTTATTCCACCATATCTATTTTACTACTCTCACTTCTTTCAAATAACTGCATTTTGTCGCAACCACCATGACCTTCTTTATATATCCTACAATCCCTTCACCCTTTACCCCTTCAACCTCTTCGAATCTTTAATAATTCTCTGTGGCTCCATCCTTCCTTGCTGTTGTTGCTTTTTTCGAATCATGTTGCACAAATTCTCATTTCCTCTTCCTCAAGACACTTTTTCTTTTTCATTTCCTTATTTTTCTCTGTAAGTTAGAACCAGTATTTTTGCAAATTCTTTGCCGCCACGATAAAGTTCCACAACATGATGGTTGTAACGACAACGATGAGCGTATAGTGAGGTCAGTGACATTGAAGGGGATTTTGTTGCTTAACGTGCCGCTGCATCAACAGTTGCCTGTGTTCAACGAAGTAATAGACTTTGTGCGATGTGGGCATGCTGTGAACTGGCGGATTCTAGCAACAATGATGGAGTTCTTATTATTTCTTAACATGGATAGAATTCTGCAAAGTGGAAGGACAACTCCTTTATGAAGGTTGATAGTGGCTCAGATCTTCACCCTACTTGGTGAACTTCCGTCCTGTGCTCTCATAAATCAATTCAACATGTTCTAGAGACAGGATTAGATTCACTGTATGTGGAATGACTGGACTTCTAGTGAAGACAAATCGCATGCCAGCTGAGAAGTCTTCAGTTGGGATCATCTTGTTCCGCCAGCCCTTGGATACAATACAAGGAAGGAGATTGGGCAACCATCGATGGTGGTGAGCTATCGATAAGTGCTCCAAAGAATTTAGTTGTGGGATCTACTACTTTGGCACCAGAACCTTCGGATTCAGTTAGTCCAGTTACAAAAACATTACGGAGATGAATACTAGGGTGTCAGATCTGAATGAAGTTAAGAAAAATGAAAAAAAATGAACTCTTTTGGGCCTTAAATGTTAGTTAAAAGGCCCCAGCTAAGAAATATGAAGAAAAAGTCTTTGGGCCTGAACCAAATAAGGGTGTAAATGTTGACATGGGCTCAAGATACCAGGTTCTAGAACAAATAGAGAATTAGGAGTCGGAGCAATCCCGCCCGTTTGAACTAAACTTGGTGGGTAGGCAGAATGAGTCTCATATGGAGTCCAGGGACAAAAAACCTCAGCCCAATAAGGATGCTTTGGTTGCATAGCCTAACCTAGTAGAAAAAGAAAATAAAAAATCCACTCAAAAAACTAATATTAATCAAAGTAAGGGGGCAATTAGTAATATGAGTGTGTTTACTTTGAATGGAAAGGAGATAGAAGGTTCTAATTCAACAGAGGTCCACAATCGGAGAAATGAGGATTATTGGATTTTTATAAATTTAATTAAACAAGCTCAAAGCATGGGAGGTGGTGAAGGTTTGGAGAAGAGGGGTTTTCTTGGTGTTCAAACTCACTTGCCCTCTATGGAAGTATATATGATGGTGGAGCAGCTTCGCTGCAAACCTGTAATGAAAAATTCAGTGACAAATCCCCCTGATCTAAGAGTAAGTCAGAATGTGAATGCCGGTGAGTTAATTTCTGATATGCCCCTGATTGGGGTGAGTTCAGATAACATGGTGGTAGATACTGCCACAGGTGCTATGCCAAATGCTCAGTTGCTTTTTGGCCCTTTGGTCACTTGCTTCATTTCCATTGTGTTTATCATGAATATAATAAATTGGAATTGTAGAGGTGTGGGTGGTAAAGGCTTCTCCATATCGGTGAAGGATTTGTGCAATAGATTTTATTCAAGCTTTCTTTGTTTACTTGAAACACATATCTCGGGGGCTAAAGCGGAGAAGGTGGCTCAAAAATTTGGTTTCCCGAATTGGCATCTAGTGGAAGGTGTTGGTTTCTCAGGTGGGATCTGGCTTCTATGGAATGGCAATCTTTGGGATGTTAATGTTATTGAGTCCCATAGGCAATTTATTTACCATAGAATTTCTTTTGTAAGGAACAATACTGGTATCTGACGGTAGTGTATGGTTCACCTCATATTGGATCAAGATCCGATTTATGGGAAAATCTGCGAAGACTAGGGGATCTAGGGCATGGTGATTGGTATGTGTGGGGTGATTCAATTGTGTTCTCTCAAATCTTTCCAGGGATTATGCTTGCTTCTCAAATTGTCTCTTTCAATGTGGCCTCCAAGACATTGGCTTCTGAGGACAACCATTTACTTGGCAGAGAGGTAATATTCGAAGGAGATTGGACAGGTATGTTGCGAACACCTCCTGGGTTCAAAGATTCAATCATGCGGTAGTGAAGCATCTTCTGAAACTAAAATCTGATCATACACCGTTATTACTTGATTTGAGATCAGCAAATAATTCTGGCCTATCTACTCGCCCATTTTGTTTTATTACGGCACGACTGACTCACGACGATTTTAATAACTTGTTACGGGGGTAGTTGGGATGGTGATCAACCACTGGAGGTAAATATCTTTACTTTCATGGAGGCTACTAGAATTTGCAATCAGGAAGTATTTGGTGATCTTGTTAAAAGAAAAGTTCGGCTGCTGGCGAGATTAAATGGTATATCTTCTTACCTCAGTTTCATGCCAAATCCTTTTCTTGAAATCTTCAAACCCAACTCTGGAAGGAACTGGAAACTTTGCTTATTCAAGAAGAAGTCTTCTGGAAGCAATGTTCTAGGTGCAAGTGGATTAATTATGAAGATAAAAATACTACTTACTTCCATAACACAGCATCTGCTAGGAGGAGAAGGAACAGATTAACTATGATTAAAAATGCAGAAGGTCAATGGGTCGATGATGTGCGACAAATTCAAAATATTGGAGCATAGCATTTTCTAACTTTGTACTCTGATGATAGGAATTGTGAGAAACTAAATGCTCCAGGCCTTTTTTCTACTCTTATGACTGTAGAGCAAAACCAGCTAGGAAGAATGGTGACTGTTGAAGAAATCCAATCATTTATGTTCTCTATGGGAGCCTGGAAGGTGCCAGGACCAGACGACCTGCCCCCAATGTTTTATCAGAGCAACTGGAAATCTGTAAAAAATTCAGTGGTAAATTGGGTTTTCAAGGTTTTCAATAATCATGAAGAAATTAAAGTGGCGAATAGCACTTATATCTCACTTATCCCAAAAACTGATGCTCTGAAAACCTTTAGCCATTTTCGTCCTATTGGGATTTGTAATGTTTCTTATAAGCTTATTGCGAAGATTATTTCTCATCGGTTGAAAGAGGTAATACCCAAATTAATTAGCCCCTCCAAGTCAAGTTTTGTCCCTAGTAGGCAGAGTGCATACTATTATTATAGCTCAAGAGACCATCCATTCCATGAGAATTAAGAAAGGTGCTACTAGTTATATGGCTATTAAGATGGATTTGGAAAAAATGTATGATCGTTTGAACTGGGGGTTTATCCGGGATACATTAATTGAACCTAGATTGCCAGCGACTTTGGTTAACCTAATCTCGCATTGCTATTTGTCTGTTGAGATGAAAGTTTTGTAGAATGCTATTCCCTCTAATTCATTCATTCCTTCTAGAGGTATTCGACAGGGTGATCCTATGTCACCGTATCTCTTCATTTTATGTATGGAATGACTGTCTCAGATTATCTATGTTGTTGTTAATCATAATTTTTGAGAGCCGATGGTGTTGAATAATAGAGGTGGATCAAAACTTTCTCATCTATGTTTTGCTGACGATATTGTTTTCTTTGGGAAGGCTTCCGTGGAACAGGTTGAGGTGGTACAGAAAATTCTGGATTTGTTTTGTAAATGTTTTGGTCAGAAGGTAAACTATGATAAATCTTGTGTTTTCTTTTCTGAGAAAATGTGATTCACTAGGAAAAGAAAACTGAGTGATGCTTTGGAGTTGAGGCTAACAAACAATATGGAAAAGTACCTTGGAGTCTGGTGCACAGAAATCGTGACGGTTCCGTTCCTTGGTAACGGCGCTAAAAACTCAATACGCACGTTCATGATCTTAGTTCTTTGTCACAACTTTGCACAATTAACCAGCAAGTGCACTGGGTCGTCCAAGTAATAAACCTTACGTGAGTAAGGGTCGATCCCACAGAGATTGTCGGCTTAAAGCAAGCTATGGTCACCTTGTAAATCTCAGTTAGGCGGATTCAATTGATTATGGAGATCTAGTAATTAAAAGATAAATAAAATATAAAATAAAGATAGTGATACTTATGTAATTCATTGGTGAGAATTTCAAATAAGCATATAGAGATGCGTTCGTTCCTCCTGAACCTCTGCTTTCCTATTGTCTTCATCCAATCATTCATACTCCTTTCTATAGCAAGCTGTATGTTAGGCATCACCGTTGTCAATGGCTACATCCTGTCCTCTCAGTGAAAATGGTCCAATGCGCTGTCACTGCATGGCTAATCATCTGTTGGTTCTCGATCATACTGGAATAGGATCCATTGATCCTTTTGCGTTTGTAGTCCAGCACTCGCGAGTTTGAAGCTCGTCGCAGCCATCCCTTTCCAGATCCCACTCGGAATACCACAGACAAGGTTTAGACTTTCTGGATCTCAAGAATGGCCGTCCATGGATTCTAACTTATACCACGAAGATTCTGATTAAAGAATCCCAGAGATACTCATTCAATCTAAGGTAGAACGGAAGTGGTTGTCAGGCACGCGTTCATAGGTTGGGAATGATGATGACTATCACAATCATCACATTCATATTGAGGTTCGAATGAATATCTTAGAATCAGAATAAGCTTGAATTGAATAGAAAAATAATAGTACTTTGTATTAATTCGTGAGGAACAGCAGAGCTCCACACCTTAATCTATGGTGTGTAGAAACTCTACCGTTGAAAATACATAAGTGATGAAGGTTCAGGCATGGCCGAATGGCCAGCCCCCAAACGCGATCAAAGGATCAAAAGACAATCCAAAGATATCCAAAAAATATAAATACAATAGTAAAAAGTCCTACTTATACTAAACTAGTTACTAGGGTTTACAAAAATGAGTAATTGATGCAGAAATCCACTTTTGGGGCCCACTTGGTGTGTGTATGGGCTGAGCATTGAGCTTTACACGTGTAGAGGCTTCTTTTGGAGTTGAACGCCAGTTTGTAACCTGTTTCTAGCGTTTAACTCCACTTTGCAACCTGTTTCTGGCGTTTAACTCCAGAATGCAGCATGAAACTGGCGTTGAACGCCAGTTTGCATCATCTAAACTCGGGTAAAGTATGGACTATTATATATTTATGGAAAGCCCTGGATGTCTACTTTCCAACACAATTGAGAGCGCGCCATTTGGAGTTCTGTAGCTCGAGAAAATCCACTTTGAGTGCAGGGAGATCAGAATCCAACAGCATCTGCAGTCCTTCTTCAACCTCTGAATCTGATTTTTGCTCAAGTCCCTCAATTTCATCCAGAAAATACCTGAAATCACAGAAAAACACACAAACTCATAGTAAAGTCCAGAAATGTGATTTTTATTTAAAAACTAATAAAAATATACTAAAAACTAATAAAATTATACTAAAAACTATGTAAAAATAATGACGAAAAGCGTATAAATTATCTGCTCATCACAACACCAAACTTAAATTGTTGCTTGTCCCCAAGAAACTGAAAATCAAATAGGATAAAAAGAAGAGAATATACTATAAATTCCAAAATATCAATGAAACTTAGCTCCAATCAGATGAGCGGGACTTGTAGCTTTTTGCCTCTTGAATAGTTTTGGCATCTCACTTTATCCATTGAAGTTCAGAATGATTGGCATCTATAGAAACTCAGAGTTCAGATAGTGTTATTGATTCTCTTAGTTCAGTATGTTGATTCTTGAACACAGCTACTTTATGAGTCTTGGCCGTGGCCCTAAGCACTTTGTTTTCCAGTATTACCACCGGATACATAAATGCCACAGACACATAACTGGGTGAACCTTTTCAGATTGTGACTCAGTTTTGTTAAAGTCCCCAATTAGAGGTGTCCAGGGTTCTTAAGCACACTCTTTTTTTTTTTTTGCTTTGGACCTTGACTTTAACCGCTCAGTCTCAAGTTTTCACTTAACACCTTCACCCCACAAGCACATGGTTAGGGACAGCTTGGTTTAGCCACTTAGGCCAGGATTTTATTCCTTTAGGCCCTCCTATCCACTGATGCTCAAAGCCTTAGATCCTTTTTATTACCCTTGCCTTTTGGTTTTAAGGGCTATTGGCTTTTTGCTCTTGTCTTTTGGTTTAAAGAGCTTTTGGCTTTTTCTGCTTGCTTTTTCTTTTTTTTTTCGCCATTTTTCTTTTCTCTTCTCTTTTTTTCACAAGCTTTTGTATTCACTGCTTTTTCTTGCTTCAAGAATCAATTTTATGATTTTTCAAATCATCAAATAACATTTCTCCTTTTTCCTTATTCTTTCAAGAGCCAACATATTTAACATTCATAAACAACAAATTCAAAAGACATATGCACTGTTCAAGCATTCATTCAGAAAACAAAAAGTATTGTCACCACATCAAAATAATTAAACTAGTTTCAAGGATAAATTCGAAACCATGTACTCCTTATTCTTTTGTAATTAAAACATTTTTCATTTAAGAGAGGTGATGGATTCATAGGACATTCATAGCTTTAAGACATAGACACTTAAACACTAATGATCATATAATAAAGACACAAACATCAATAAAACATAAGGCTCAAAAATCGAAAAATAGTAAAATAAATAGACAAGGAGATTAAGGAATGAGTCCACCTTAGTGAGGATGGCGTCTTCTTTTCTTGAAGAACCAATGGTGCTTTTGAGCTCCTCTATGTCTCTTCCTTGCCTTTGTTGCTCCTCCCTCATAGCTATTTGATCTTCTCTAATCTCATGAAGGATGATGGAGTGCTCTTGATGCTCCACCCTTAGTTGTCCCATATTGGAACTTAATTCTCCTAGGGAGGTGTTGATTTGCTCCCAATAATTTTGTGGAGGAAAGTGCATCCCTTGAGGCATCTCAGGGATTTCATGGTGAGGAATTTCCTTATGCTCATGTTGAGGTCCATGATCTCTTATTTGCTCCATCCTTTTCTTAGTGATGGGCTTGTCCTCTTCAATGAGGATGTCTCCCTCTATGTCAATTTCAGCCGAATTACAGAGGTGGCATATGAGGTGAGGAAAGGCTAACCTTGCCCAAGTGGAGGACTTGTTAGCCACCTTGTAAAGTTCTTGAGGTATAATCTCATGAACTTCCACCTCCTCTCCAATCATGATACTATAGATCATGATGGCTCGGTCTATAGTAACTTCAGACCGGTTACTAGTAGGAACGATTGAGCGTTGAATAAACTCTAACCATCCCCTAGCCACTGGTTTGAGGTCATGCCTTCTTATTTGAACCGGCTTGCCTCTTGAGTCAATTTTCCATTGATCTCCTTCCTCACATATGTCTATGAGGACTTGGTCCAACCTTTGATCAAAGTTGACCTTGTGTAGGGGCATGCGTTCTCTTCCGTCATTGGCAAGTTGAACGCCAGCCTTACATTTTCCGGACTGAAATCTAAGTATTTCCCCCGAACCATGGTAAGCCAATGCTTTGGATTCGGGTTCACACTTTGATCATGGTTCCTAGTGATCCATGCGTTTGCATAGAACTCTTGAACCATTAGGATCCCGACTTGTTGAATGGGGTTGGTGAGAGCTTCCCAACCTCTTCTTTGGATCTCAAGTCGGATCTCTGGATACTCATTCTTTTTGAGCTTGAAAGAAACCTCAGGGATCACTTTCTTCTTGGCCACAACTTCATAGAAGTGGTCTTGATAGACCTTTGAGATGAATCTCTCCATCTCTCATGACTCAGAGGTGGAAGCAATTACCTTCCCTTTCCTCTTTCTAGAGGTTTCTCTGGCCTTAGGTGCCATAAATGGTTATGGAAAAACAAAAAGCTATGCTTTTACCACACCAAACTTAAAATGTTTGCTCGTCCCCGAGCAAAAGAAGAAAGAAAGAAGGAGAAGAAGAAAAAGAATGGAGGAGAGGGAGAGAGGGGTGTATTCGGCCAAGGGGAAGAAGAGAGGGTTGTGTTGTGTGAAAATGAATAAGGAATGAGAGGTTTATATAGGAGTGAGGGGAGGGTTAGGGTTCGGCCATTAGGGTTGGGTTTGGGAGGAAAAATAGTTTGAATTTTGAAGGTAGGTGGGGTTTATGGGGAAGATAGGATGGATGTGAGTGGTGAAGAGGTGATGGGAAATAGTGATTGAGGTGATTGGTGGAGGGTATTTGGGGAAGAGAGTTATAAAAAGGTGTGAAGAGGAGAGAAGAAGATGTGGGGATCCTGTGGGGTCCACAGATCCTGAGGATCAAGGACTTAACATCCCTGCTCCAATTAGACGTGTAAAACGCCCTTGCTGTGCAATCCTGGCATTTAACACCAGACTGCTGCCTGTTTCTGGCGTTAAACACCCAAATGTAGCTTGTTTCTGGTGTTTAACGCCAGGCAGATGCTTGTTTCTGGCGTTAAACGCCAGCTTGGTGCCTGTTTCTGGCGTTAAACGCCAGACAGATGCTTGTTTCTGGCGTTTAAACGCCAGACTGCTCTCCTCTAGGGTGTGCTGTTTTCAATGCTGTTTTTCATTCTGTTTTTAATTTTTCAGTAGTTTTTGTGACTTCACATGATCATCAACCTAATAAAACACGAAATAACAAAAAGGAAATAAAATAGATATGATTAAATAACATTGGGTTACCTCCCAACAAGCGCTTCTTTAATGTCAATAGCTTGACAATGAGCTCTCATGGAGCCTCACAGATAATCAGAGCAAGGTTGGAACCTCCCAATACCAAACTTAGAGTTTGAATGTGGGGGTTCAACACCAAACTTAGTGTTTGGTTATGGCCTCCCAATACCAAACTTAGAGTTTGACTGTGGGGGCTTTGGTTGACTCTGCAGTGAGAGAAGCTTTTCATGCTTCCTCTCCATGGTTACAGAAGGAGATCCTTGAGTTTTAAACACAAGGTAGTCCTCATTCAGTTGAAGGACCAACTCTCCTTTGTCCACATCAATCACAGCTCTTGCTGTGGCTAGGAATGGTCTTCCAAGGATGATGGATTCATCATCTTCCTTCCCAGTGTCTAGGATTATGAAATCAGCAGGGATGTAAAGGCCTTCAACCTTTACTAACACGTCTTCTACTTGTCCATAAGCCTGCTTTCTTGAGTTGTCTGCCATCTCTAGTGAGATTCTAGCAGCTTACACCTCAAAGATCCCAAGTTTCTCCATTATAGAGAGTGGCATTAAGTTTATTCCTGACCCCAGGTCACACAGAGCCTTCTCAAAGGTCATGGTGCCTATGGTACAGGGTATTAAGAATTTGTCTAGATCCTATTTCTTTTGAGGTAATTTCTGCCTATCCAATGCATTTAGTTCATTGGTGAGCAAAGGAGGTTCATCTTCCCAAGTCTCATTACCAAATAATTTGGCATTCAGCTTCATGATTGCACCAAGGTATTTAGCAACTTGCTCTTCAGTAATGTCTTCATCCTCTTCAGAGGAAGAATACTCATCAGAGCTCATGAAGGGCAGAAGGAGGTTCAATGGATTCTCTATGGTCTCTAGATGAGCCTCAGATTCCTTTGGTTCCTCAAAGGGATACTCCTTATTGGTCACTGGACGTCCCAGGAGGTCTTCCTCACTAGGATTCACGTCCTCCTCCTCCCTTGTAGGTTCGGCCATGATGGTCAAATCAATGGCCTTGCACTCTCTCTTTGGATTTTCTTCTATATTGCTTGGAAAAGTACTAGGAGGAGTTTCAGTGACTCTTTTACTCAGGTAGCCCACTTGTGCCTCCAAATTCCTAATGGAGGACCTTGTTTCATTCATGAAACTCACAGTGGCCTTAGATAGATCAGAGACTATATTTGCTAACCTAGATGGATTCTGCTCAGAATTCTCTGTATGTTGCTGAGTGGATTATAGAAAAGGCTTGCTATTGCTAAACCTGTTTCTTCCACCATTATTAAAGCCTTGTTAAGGCTTTTGTTGATCCTTCCATGAGAAATTTGGATGATTTCTCCATGAGGGATTATAGGTGTTTCCATAGGGTTCACCCATGTAATTCACCTCTACTATTGCAGGGTTTTCAGGATCATAAGCTTCTTCTTCAGAAGATGCCTCTTTAGTACTGTTGGATGATTCCTTCAATCCATTCAGACTCTGAGAGATCATATTGACTTGTTGAGTCAATATTTTATTCTGAGCCAATATGGCATTCAGAGTATCAATTTCAAGAACTCCCTTCCTCTGAGGCATCCTATTACTCACATGATTCCTTTCAGAAGTGTACATGAAGTGGTTATTTACAACCATGTCAATGAGTTCTTGAGCTTCTGCAGGCGTTTTCTTTAGGTGAATGGATCCACCTACAAAATGGTCCAATGACATCTTTGATAATTCAGACAGACCATCATAGAATATATCCTGGATGGTCCATTCTGAAAGCATGTCAGAAGGACACTTTTTGGTCAGTTCCTTGTATCTTTCCCAAGCTTCATAGAAGGATTCACCTTCCTTTTGTCTGAAGGTTTGAACATCCACTCTAAGCTTGCTAAGCTTTTGAGGAGGAAAGAACTTGGCTAAGAAAGCCGTGACCAGCTTATCCTAAGAGTTCAGGCTGTCTTTAGGTTGAGAGTCCAACCATATTCTAGCTCTATCTCTTACAGCAAATGAGAAAAGCATAAGCCTGTAGACCTCGGGATCAACCCCATTGGTCTTAACAGTATCACAGATCTGCAAGAATTCAGTTAAGAACTGAAAGGGATCTTCGGATGGAAGTCCATAAAACTTGCAATTCTGTTGCATCAGAGAAACTAGTTGAGGTTTCAGCTCAAAATTGTTTGCTCCAATGGCAGGGATTGAGATGCTTCTTCCATGTAAATTGGAATTAGGTGCAGTAAAGTCACCAAGCATCTTCCTTGCATTGTTATTATTTTCGGCCATGCCTCCTTCTTTTTCAAAAATTTCTGTCAGATTTTCTCCAGAGAGTTATGCTTTAGCTTCCCTTAGCTTCCTCTTCAAAGTCCTTTCAGGTTCAGGATCAGCCTCAACAAGAATGTTCTTATCCTTGTTCCTGCTCATATGAAAAAGAAAAAAACAGAAAAGAAAATATGGAATCCTCTATGTCACAGTATAGAGATTCCTTTTGTGTGAGTAGAAGAAGATATGAATAGAAGAAGGAGAATCTAAACACAAGGGTGAGGAGTAGGTTCGAATTCTTAGATGAAGAGAGGTGTTAGTAAATAAATAAATAAATAAATAGAAGGAGGTGAGGGAGAAGAATTTTCAAAAATTAGATAAAATAAAATAAAAGTATTTTTGTTTTTAAATTAGAATTAAAATTAAAAATTCAAAAATTAAGAAAGGAAAAATTAAATCAAATTAAATTAAATTTAAAACAATTAGTTAATTTAAAAAGGAATTTTGAAAAAGATGAAGGTAATTTTCAAAAATTAGAGATAGAATTAGTTAGGTAGTTTTGAAAAAGATATGATTGAAATAGTAAACTTTTAAAATCAAACAAAAAGTCAAGTAGTTAATTGAAAAAGATTTGAAAATCAATTTTTGAAAAGATAAGAGGTTATAAAAGAAGTTAGAAAAGATTTTGAAATTGATTTTGAAAATATGTGATTGAAACTTATTTTGAAAAAGATTTGAAAAAGAAATTTAAAAATATTTGATTTTGAAATTAAAGTTGATTACTTGACTAACAAGAAACTAAAAAGATATGAGTCTAGAGTTTAAAGATTGATCCTTTCTTAATAGGCAAGTAACAACTTGAAAGATTTTTTAACCAAAATATTAAATGTTAACATTGAATTCAAAAAAGATAAGAAAAAGATTTTGAAAATCAATTTGAAATTTTCGAAAATATGAAAGAAAAAATGAAAAAAGATTTGATTTTTGAAAAAGAATTGAAAAAGATAGAATTTTTAAATTGAAAATTTGATTTGACTCATAAGAAACAACTAAATTTTAAAAAGTTTTGAAAAAGTCAACTCAAATTTTCGAAAATTTATGAGAGAATAAGGGAAAGATATTTTTTTATTTTTGAATTTTAACAAGGAAAGAGAAAAACATCAAAAAGACTCAATGCATGAAAATTTTGGATCAAAACAAAGGAAACATGCAAGAACACCTTGAATGCAAAGATGAACACCAAGAACACTTTGAAGATCATGATGAACATCAAGTATGTATTTTTGAAAAATTTTTAATAAAAGAAAACATGCAAGACACCTAACATAGAAATTTTTAATATTTAGACACTAACAAATTAAAAATGCATATGAAAAACTAGAAAAGACACAAAATAAGAAAATATGAAGATCAAACAACAAGACTGACCAAGAACAACTTGAAGATCATGAAGAATGCAATGCATGAAATTTTTCGAAAATAGTTTTCAGAAAATTAAAAAGATGCAATTGACACCAGACTTAAAAACTGACACAAGATTCAAGCAAGAAACACAAAAATTATTTTTGATTTTATGATTTTATAATTTTTTTGAATTTTTCGAAAATTATTTTGGAAAAACGAAAAAGAAGAAATTTTTTTTTTGTATTTTTCAAAAATAATAAATAAAAAGCTTAAAATTAAAATAAAATTACCTAATCTGAGCAACAAGATGAACCGTCAGTTGTCCAAACTCGAACAATCCCCGGCAACGGCGCCAAAAACTTGGTGCGCAGAAATCGTGACGGTTCCGTTCCTTGGTAACGGCGCTAAAAACTCAATACGCACGTTCATGATCTTAGTTCTTTGTCACAACTTCGCACAACTAACCAGCAAGTGCACTGGGTTGTCCAAGTAATAAACCTTACGTGAGTAAGGGTCGATCCCACGGAGATTGTCGGCTTGAAGCAAGCTATGGTCACCTTGTAAATCTCAGTCAGGCGGATTCAATTGATTATGGAGATCTAGTAATTAAAAGATAAATAAAATATAAAATAAAGATAGTGATACTTATGTAATTCATTGGTGAGAATTTCAGATAAGCATATAGAGATGCGTTCGTTCCTCCTGAACATCTGCTTTCATATTGTCTTCATCTAATCATTCATACTCCTTTCTATGGCAAGCTGTATGTTAGGCATCACCATTGTCAATGGCTACATCCTATCCTCTCGGTGAAAATGGTCCAATGCGCTGTCACTGCATGGCTAATCATCTGTCGATTCTCGATCATACTGGAATAAGATCCATTGATCATTTTGCGTCTGTCACTACGTCCAGCACTCGCGAGTTTGAAGCTCGTCGCAGCCATCCCTTCCCAGATCCTACTCGGAATACCACAGACAAGGTTTAGACTATGAGGAACAGCAGAGCTCCACACCTTAATCTATGGTGTGTAGAAACTCTACCGTTGAAAATACATAAGTGATGAAGGTTCAGGCATGGCCGAATGGCCAGCCCCCAAACGTGATCAAAGGATCAAAAGACAATCCAAAGATATCCAAAAAATATAAATATAATAGTAAAAGTCCTACTTATACTAAACTAGTTACTAGGGTTTATAGAAATGAGTAATTGATGCAGAAATCCACTTATGGGGCCCACTTGGTGTGTACATGGGCTGAGCATTGAGCTTTACACATGTAGAGGCTTCTTTTGGAGTTGAACGCCAGTTTGTAACCTGCTTCTGGCGTTTAACTCCACTTTGCAACCTGTTTCTGGCGTTTAACTCCAGAATGCAGCATGGAACTGGCGTTGAACGCCAGTTTGCGTTGTCTAAACTCGGGTAAAGTATGGACTATTATATATTTCTGGAAAGCCCTGGATGTCTACTTTCCAACGCAATTAAGAGCGCACCATTTGGAGTTCTGTAGCTCCAGAAAATCCACTTTGAGTGCAGGGAGATCAGAATCCAACAGCATCTGCAGTCCTTCTTCAACCTCTGAATATGATTTTTGCTCAAGTCCCTCAATTTCATCCAGAAAATACCTGAAATCACAGAAAAAGACACAAACTCATAGTAAACTCCAGAAATGTGATTTTTATTTAAAAACTAATAAAAATATACTAAAAACTAACTAAATTATACTAAAAACTATGTAAAAATAATGCCAAAAAGCGTATAAATTATCCGCTTATCAGAGTCCCTCTCCTTCATGGATGTACCAAGAAGGAGGACTTTTAGTTCATTTTAGATAGAATGACTAACAGACTAAGCTCATGGAAGGCTAAAAATTTTTCTCTTGTGGGTAGAGTTACTCTCACCCAATCAACACTGGCATCTATTCCTTCCTATGTCATACAAACCATGAACTAATCCATAATAAGGATGCACTATGGGTAAAGATAGTCTGCAGCAAGTATGGATGTGGAGATGACTCCCTGCCACTTATCATAAAATATCTATCTTCATCTAATGCTTGGTGATGGAAATCAGTGGCTAAGAGAAAGGGGGTTGAATCTTAGCCCTCTTTTTGTTGAGTATTACCTTCTACCTTTTAGAATAGCTCCAGGAGATATGTCTGCTTTTTGTCTCATAACAGGTCAAGAGACATTTTTTTTGTCTCGTAACTGGTTAGGAGATATTTTTCAATTTTGTCTCTCACAAACAGAAACAGAAAAGGAGTAGAAGAGAAAGAGAGAATCACACCCAGAAGTATCCTGGTTCAGCTGCTAAGTGCAATGCAGCCTACATCCAGTCTCCATCATAACAGTGACGGAATTTCACTATAATCAAACTGATTACATACACCAATTCTTCCCTAGGAACTACCCATTCCTATCCGGGACAAGTCCAGAATCTATCCCCAAAACTGAACTTGACTTGGTCACCTACCAAGCTTTCAACCGCAAAGTGTTAACCCAACTTGCAAGGAAATTCCCTTAGGATCATGAAACACAACACAGATGTACAAAAGAACTCTCAGACATCTATGGATTTTTCTTTAATTTGCACTCTCTGCCTTTTTCCTCTCACTGGATTTTTCTTACAAACCTCACTCTGTTTGTCTTTTTCACCATGAGACTCAGACAAACAAAACTAAAGAAAAGAAAACAAAATGAAACACATTAAAGGAGAAGAACTTCTGTTAGCTTAGGGTAGCTATGAGAACTCTTTGCTTACTTTCCTTGTCTTAACCCTTGGCCGTTCACCCTTATTATAGAAGGGGAAGCTTCCAAGGTTGAAACCGGTTCAACCAAGCCACCTTCCTCTTCTTCAATACAAAGGCCGGTTCGGACAGAGAGAAGAGAGAGGGAAAACCGAAAGCAAATCAACATGCATGTACCTCTCTCTCATCTCTTCTTATCAAGCTTCATCGATCTGAGCCTTCCATCTTGACTTTGTCCCCAAGAAAGAATTCCGACACTTGATGAATCCTTGATCCTTGACAGCTCCATCTGTTCCATTTTTGCTTCTTCCTCTACGTAGCTACAGTAGCTACCTTCTGTCTTGGATGAACAAAAGTGGAAACAAGCTTCACCACAGAGATCTTCCTCTCTGACCGAGACCGATTGGTTCTACTTTCGGCATGGAGATCTTGAAGCTTCTTCATCACATCTTGCCTTTAGTGGCAAAAATCTCAGCCACGCCATGCTGTAGATCTTCCTTTTGCAAAGGCCATCATCATCCTAGCCTTTTTCCTTCTTCATAGCTTCACTGCTTTTCTAATAACTTCTTCTTTCTTCCTTCCTGTATGACATGACCGAATGCAAAGAGAGAGAGGAGAGAGAAGAGAGAAAAAGCTTTGGATGCAATGAATGGAATTAAAATAAATTAAATCTCACTTCCATTTTCCTATGCATAGTAACGTGTGGAACATTAAGTGCCATCAAATTAATTTGAATTTTCTCTTTTCTGTTACCAATGCATTCATTTAATTTAATTAGACTTTGAATTCCATAACCCATAGAGAAAGGTAACCGTGGAAAGCATGCTCCACTACTTTCTTTCTTCTTTCAATTTTGGACCAAAGCTTGTTAGTCTCACAATAAAAATTAATTTGGGCTATTCACATGATACTTGGCCCAAATAACACTTGCAAAATTATTCAGCCACAATGCTTAGAATTCTTTTTTGTACAAAGGCCAATATACCCTTATCACATTGGGCTTGTGTAATTTTTGGCCCAATAACAAAATTTGCACATTAACAAAATTATTAATCAACCAATTGGAATCAAAAATCAAATTAATAACTTTGTAATGAATATTTTTAATAATGTTTGATCATTATCATATTTCAAGTTTTCCAAACTCAACACTTGGAAATATATCTTTCAAGTTTGGAAGAAGTTTACTAATAGTCTAGTTTGGAGACTTGGTTCCGGAGAAAGTGATAATTTCTGGAGAGATCATTAGATGCCAGGGGTACACCACCTAATGGATTTTCCTTAGCTCAATGTGTTTTCTGATATGTTGGAGGAACGGGTGTGTGACTATGTGTCAGACGAGAGGTGGAAACTCAGTCGAATTGCAGTGGTTCTAGGCGAAGACTGGATTCTAGTTTTTAGTTCAATGAAAACACCTAAACCTGCGATGGGAGAGGATATATTAGCCTAGCTGTTGACATCAGATGGTACGTTTACTATCAAGTCAGCTTGCTAGCTCTACTTAAGTACCTCGGATAACTCTAAGGCTAAGCTCTTTTTGAAGATCTGGAAGCTTGAAGCTTCCTAAAGGTTGCGTACTTCTTGCTGGCTTGTTGCAAATGCGGTCCTATTAACTAATGAGATTAGAGTCAAAAGACATATTGCCAATGATGGGTCTTGTGTAATTTGTGGTGAGGCAACCGAATCGATGGTCCATGTGACCCGAGACTGCAGAGTTGTCTGACAAACATGGATGAGCATTGATGCCTGATTGTGAATTGATAATTTTTTCAACACCCCTTCCTCTCTTAGTTGTTGGAGAACTTATCATCCCAATCCCTCTTCAAAAGGGTTCACTAGCCCCTCCTTTTTGTGTACACAATGAATGCTCTCTAGTGTCGTCGGAATAAGGTGGTCTTTGATAGCGATGAGGCTGTAGCAGAGAATAGCATTCAGTCTTTGTCCTTTCGCTTAGCGAAGGACTATTCTTTGGCGCAGTCCGAGCTAGCTCGGAGTAGGAAGAAGGTTGGCAACTTCATGGAAAGATAGATCAAATGGAAGCCACCAGATCACCCTTTTATTAAGCTTAACTTAGATGGCTCCGTGTTAGATGGAGGAAAAGTAGCTTGTGGTGGGATCCTAAGGGACTCTGATGGAAGATTTCTGTCTTGCTTTAGTGCTAATTTAGATTGCAAAACAGTGACGATAATGGATCTTTGGAGAATTTTGCTAGGCTTGGATCTAGCTTTGAATATTGGTTGTTCTCATCTGATTATTAAGGCTGATTCTGTTGCTACGATGAAGCTTTGCCTCCAGGAGAGAATCGATTTACATGCTACTTGATCTTTAGTATTGGCTATCAGAAACACATGCAGCAGATTTACTAACTGGAGTATTCATCATCAGTTTCGGGAAGCAAATACTTGTGTCGATAAGTTGGCTCACTTTGACTACAGTCTTCAGTCCAGCTGTCATATTTTTTTCAATATGCCTTCTTGTATTTCTTTAAAGTTTTATGCTGATTCTATAGGTATTGCTCTCTCTAGAGTAATCTCTGCTTAGTTTCTTTTTTTTTGGACGTCTTTGCCCCGATGTTTATCAATACACTAGAAAAAGAGAATTACATAAGTACATATTAATTGGTCCATCTCAAATTTTACCAAGTAATATTTATTAGAGGTAAATACCAAATCGGTACCCGAAAGATACAAAATGGTACTTGAATTTTGTTATTGACAAAATAGTCCCTAAAAGATTTTAAAATTTGACAAGCGTGTCCTCGAGCTCACCGGAGCAAATCTCCGGCAAGCACAATGTTGACGAGACCACCGTGTTTTGGTGGCTTGGTAAACCACCCCCAAAGCCCCCTCTCAACTCACACTCCCTCCCCTTCCCTCTCCCTCCCCGTCGCAACCCCCATCCCCAATGCTAAAATTTTACCTTCTGAACTCTAATCCCCCTTCCTTTGCCCCTTTGAACTCTAATTCCCCATTCCCAACGCATTATCTCACACTCTCAACTCACTCTCCTCCAAAATGGAAGTGGAGCTCAACCTTCTTAATCTTACAGAGCTAGTGTCACCGACACCGCACTGTCACCATCTCATCCTCGGGTCTTCTGCATCCGCCAGCGTCGTCTGTCTCCTTCGTCGGCCTCGTCTCCATCACATATGCTCACTGCTCACCGCCAGTTGCTGCTTGTATCTGCCTACTGCTCGCCCCCATTTGCTGTCCTGCCTCCTCTGTTTGTGTTCCATCTTGGCTCCGTCGTGCCGTGCCTCCTCTGACCTTGTCTAAATCTGCTTCTTGCCTCGGTGGTGTCTATATTAAACTTTATTTTATTTTATTTTGATTACTGTATCTGAATTTGTTTATTTTCTCTGAGTTTAATTGTTATTAATCTTTTTGAATTATAAATTAATCTAAAAATTTGGGACAATTCATGATTTGAGACAATTCTGTTGATGTTGAGGTTATTGTTGCTGCGAGTGGTGGTGTTGAGGTAGGGAGAGGAGAGTGTGCGTTGGTAAAGGGGGAGTAGTGGAGATTGCTGTTGCTGTTGATGTTGAGATTGTTGTTACTGCGAGTGGTGGGGTTGAGGGAGGGAAGGGCAGTGTGCGTTGGGGAAGGAGATAGTGGAGGTTGTTGTTGCTGTTGATGTTAAGGTTGTTGTTGCGAATGGTGGTGTTGAGGGAGGAAGGGAGGA
>NC_029790.2:76667061-76669844 GCF_000816755.2 Arachis ipaensis
TCCTCCCTTCCTCCCTCAACACCACCATTCGCAACAACAACCTTAACATCAACAGCAACAACAACCTCCACTATCTCCTTCCCCAACGCACACTGCCCTTCCCTCCCTCAACCCCACCACTCGCAGTAACAACAATCTCAACATCAACAGCAACAGCAATCTCCACTACTCCCCCTTTACCAACGCACACTCTCCTCTCCCTACCTCAACACCACCACTCGCAGCAACAATAACCTCAACATCAACAGAATTGTCTCAAATCATGAATTGTCCCAAATTTTTAGATTAATTTATAATTCAAAAAGATTAATAACAATTAAACTCAGAGAAAATAAACAAATTCAGATACAGTAATCAAAATAAAATAAAATAAAGTTTAATATAGACACCACCGAGGCAAGAAGCAGATTTAGACAAGGTCAGAGGAGGCACGGCACGACGGAGCCAAGATGGAACACAAACAGAGGAGGCAGGACAGCAAATGGGGGCGAGCAGTAGGCAGATACAAGCAGCAACTGGCGGTGAGCAGTGAGCATATGTGATGGAGACGAGGCCGACGAAGGAGACAGACGACGCTGGCGGATGCAGAAGACCCGAGGATGAGATGGTGACAGTGCGGTGTCGGTGACACTAGCTCTGTAAGATTAAGAAGGTTGAGCTCCACTTCCATTTTGGAGGAGAGTGAGTTGAGAGTGTGAGATAATGCGTTGGGAATGGGGAATTAGAGTTCAAAGGGGCAAAGGAAGGGGGATTAGAGTTCAGAAGGTAAAATTTTAGATTGGGAGGGGGAAGGGGAGAATGCGTTGGAGGGAAAGGATTAGGGTTGGGGAGGGTTTTTGCCATGTTATCAAAACATAATGGTCATGTCAGCATTGTACTTGCCGGAGATGTGCTCCGGTGAACTCGTGGGTAAGCTTGTCAAATTTTAAAATCTTTTAAAAACTATTTTGTCAATTACAAAAGTTAGATATCATTTTGTCAGCGCCAAAATCTTTCGAATACCGATTTGGTATTTACCTCTGTTTATTATTACTCAATAGTTTTACATAAAAGTAAAGATAATTAATAGCGTCATAATCTTAATTTTAGATAAATGATCTCAATTTATCCTTATTAATTATTCTATTATTGTAATTTCATTTTCTTTTTGTAAAGCATATGTATTATTTGCTCTTTCTTCTCTGTCATCTAATAGAGCTATTAATGAAAAAGAATTTAACGTTATGTAATTTTATAAATAAAAGTTATTTTAGACCAAATTGAATTTTAAATAGGAAATTATTTGAAAGCATCGAGTATTATTACTGTAGGAATATTGTAAGTAGATAAGGTCAAAGCTGGGATTAATAGCCAAAAAAGAAACGTAATCGGTTTAGGATTGAATCATCACATGACTTTTCAATATCATGATAAAGTAAAATATTAATTAATTTTAATGCTTGGATTTAATTGTGGTGCCATTCAATGTAGGAGCCAAGGAAGATGGTTTTCATTTTCTTTCTGTGTTAATATTTGTCTTTACTCTTTCCACTTATGTTTCTCTCAACAGGCTATGCTAAAGAAGTAAAGATAACGGAAAGGACGTTTAACACATGGAAAACTCCAGAAGCGGAAGTTGCCCTGTCTTTTGTCACCTTCAATCTCTCCATCTCTTTGTAGTTGCTAGCTAATTCTTTCTTCCATCTTATGCAAACACAAGAGTAAGTAACCGTTGATCCATATCTTTTTATTTTTTTAAAAAATTGGGGTTAATTATTATTCTTTTAATATTAACAATGAGAGGGTTAGCATTATGTTACAATGAACATGCGATTAGAGTGTCCGATTCGTATTGTTCTTCAAAGCCTTCAAGCCAAGCCTATCTCTGTCCAAAGATAACCCTTTCTTCCACCAAATACTCTGTTACTTCAGTTTACAAAGTCAACTTTAATTCAACGCAAAAACCACAACTACTCTTGATATCAATAACTTGGACCAAGAAACTCATAGGCCAAGGCTTCGTCATAACCGTTACCAATAATTCTGATCCTTCTTTCCACTCCATACCAAAGGAGCACCAATTAAGAAAAAGCAAAGGAAACGAAACCTTGGAGTCTCAGAACCTTCACGTTCAAGTCTCGTGGGATGTCACTGCCGCAAAATACAGCAGCGATCAAGGGCCAGAGCCTATTGGCGGGTTCTACGTTGATGTTTCGGTGGACGCAGAACCCTGCCTGCACCTCGGTGACAACAAGAACGCCGAGGCAAATGGTGGCTATGGAAGCTTCTCGTTGGTTTCTAGAATCGAGAGGTTCTTTGGCAATACTATGTTTTCGACGAAGACGAGGTTCTCTGATGCGGGAACCTCGCACGACATAGTGATAAATTTTCGTACGGAAGACGAAGAATGTTACAAGGGACATGGACATGATGAAGTAGTATTGTGTGTGCATATGGACGAGAAGAGAATTTTGCAGGTGAAGAGGCTGAAGTGGAACTTTCGCGGGAACCAAACTGTTTTCGTGGACGGTTTAGTTGTGGATATGATGTGGGACATTCATGATTGGCTTTTCTTCGATCAAAACAACAGAGGCTCTGCTGTTTTCATGTTCCGTACGAGGAGTGGATTGGACAGTAGGTTGTGGTTGTTAGAAGAGAAGGATTTCCAGACAAGTGACAATGGATTCTCTTTGTTGATATGTGCTAACAGTAAGAATCCTGATTGATTCATTCACTTAGCTTCTATATATTATTATATATTATTATCTATCATTCAACTGGTTTTTCTTTCTCTCAAGACTTTG
>NC_029790.2:76669913-76672901 GCF_000816755.2 Arachis ipaensis
CTCTTAATCTATCTAGACTCATAAGGTTTATATATTATCTTTTGCTCATATATTTTCATTTTTAAAGGATAGATCAACCATTTAGATTAAGGAAAATATTATATTATATGTATAGTGGAATTAATTTTATATAATGTGGTGCTAATTTCGTCCCCTACAAGGCTACAATCATCAAGTTACACATAATATTTTCGTTGAATTTATTCAAATCGCACTCTCGTGCATTTATCAATAGAGATTATAATTAGTAGTTCTGGATTTGAGTTTAACCATCGAGTAATCAATGTTGTAAATATTATGTTAACCTGCACTACGCTGTGATTGAGATTGTATCGGTAATTATGAAAAACGAGACATAATTGATTAGCAGTTAACTATACCATATTTTGATATCAATATATAGAGTAAAATTTTTTTTTTTTGTCTCTACCCATTTACTCGATTGCCATTGCCCTCGCTGCCAATTATAAAAATATAAATTGATCCATGCAAGTAGTTGACCGGAGTGATCCTCTTCAATGAAAAAGGATGGTGTCAATTGTGATTTCTCACCCTTTATTATTCTCTCTCTCATATTTATTTTTGGTCTCACTTATAAAGTTAATGGTAAGAGATCACACTTGTGTTAAAAAAACTGGAGAGATTTCATTTCTATTAGTTGACAGCAGGTCACACTAATATATCGAATAACGTATCTACGTGGCTGTCTCCTTTTTAATAGGGATAAATTGTCCCCTAAACTCCTCAATTTCTTAATTGGCCGGCGTGATTTCTCCATTGCTTCTACTACTCTTTTTATCGCCGCTTCCTCCCTCTCTGTTCGAAACTCTCCTTTCTTCCACCTAAATTCCTCGCTAAGCTCAAGACCTGCTAGAAGAAGTTCAAATTCGTTGCCCCATGTCATCTCCCTCCACCATCATTGAGATCCCAACGCCTTCTCTTTCACTTGATCGTAGCACGACGTTTCTATGAAAGATCAGAACATGTGCCACCAGTATCTCAGATTTTCGAGTTCTAATGATGATATTATTGATGACGACGATGATTGTGATGAGGATGAGGAGAAGTACGTATGCGGTAGCGATAGGACTGTTGGGGTTAGGATTTTGGAGTCAAAGAAGATGAGGAGGAGACTGCGATAGAAAGAGAGTGAAAAAAGCAAAAGAGGGATCACGCTAAACAGTTGAAGGATTTATAGGTGATTTATTCCTATTACAAAAGAGACAGGTATGTAAATACCTTATTTAACACCTCAACATGTAATGTATTACTAACAATTATAAAAATGAATAAAAATCAATTTATATTTTTATAATTATTAAAAAAATATAATGTCCATTAAATAAATTATTAGAGACTAAAAAAAACTTTTACTCGAATATATATTACTTAATTTTTTGAATAAAATGAAACTGAGTTACAGTTGTTACAAGATATTTTAGGAGAAGCCATGTACGAGAGATTCCATAATGTTGTTGTACGTTTTTGCAAATGAGTATTGGACAATTGGACATGTATGTGCTTTGGGGTGCTTGGGGAAGGGGACAAGACTGGGCCGTCTTTTGAGATTGTAGAAAGACACGCTTCAAGCCTAAAACCTCTATTTATTTATTAATGTAATTTTTTTTGTTGTCTACGATATTTTTTAATTTAATAGATTAAAAATTAATCTGTTATAAATTTAAAATTTATTTAAGAATTTAGGATTAGCTAATAGATTGCTTATTATGGGATGTATTTATTTAGTAGATACATTTAAGAATTTATAATTTATAATTTATTGATATATAAACCATATTTACAACTCTACTTATAACTATAGTCTATAAACATAAATTAAATTCAAAATTATATTAAAGTAATATATAATCCACGTATAGTAAAACCAACCTAGTATTAAGTTTGAATATTTAAATTGTTCCTAGAAAAAGAATACACCAATACCAAATTAATAACTTACATAATTTTATATTACTAATTTATCACTTACCAAGAAAATACATGAAATTTTTTTATGATCCAAAAGATTAAAAAAATTGAGTAAATTATTATTTCTATCTACAAAAATTTTAAATATTGACAAATCTATTCATGAAATTAAGAGTGAACATGAGCCGGATGAAGTTGGGTTTGCCTTGACCCAGACATAATCCTGAATAATGATCAGATCTATTTTTTAGAGTCTTATCCGATTTTAGACCTGATAAAATCACACTACTTTCGAATCACACTAAAATTGGGTCTAAACTAGTGAAGTTTGATTCTTGATAAATTTTATATCAAAAAATTATGATCACTTATTTATAAAGGGAAAAAAAACATATTTGTTACCGTGAAGTTGATATATTTGAACTTGAATTTGTCCATTAATTCTAATTTCATACTTCTTTGATTTATTTTTTAATTCATCAAATATGATTAAACAAAACAATAAATTTATAATTAATATAACATAATATTGGAACTAATTTAAAACATATATACCATTTAGTTTTAAGTCTTCTTAGAATGTACATAGGCCAGGTGAAACCAGATTCGCGTTGATCCGGACCTGACCCTAAATAATGACCGGGTCTATTTTTGAGACCCTTACCCGACCCTAGACCTAGTGAAATCACACCAAATTAATCTCCAAAGTATTCAGATCCAAACCAGGTCTTCGGACCAAGTCGAGCCATGTAGACCCCTACATGAAACAATAAAATTGAAGTTGTACCTATGAAAAATGGATCCGTACGACAAAATTATCCAAACCTTAAAAATCCAAAATTACCCTTCTTCTAACCCTAATTTTCCTCGTTCCTTGTCCCTCTTTCTATCGTCGTTACAAATCACAACTATAATTTGATTTAAAAAAAAATCCAAAACAAGTATAACTTCTTTTTAGTCATTTCTCCAAGGATCAACAATCAATTGTTTTTCATGTCTTAGTGAACATCACAATCATATATCTGAAATAGGCTCAAACAAAATAATAATTGTTGCTGC
>NC_029790.2:76673229-76673590 GCF_000816755.2 Arachis ipaensis
AAAAACATTATACATTATGTCTCACTTATATGAGCCTTATATATAGTACATTTTTGGAGACTTTATATATAGTATATATAGAAGTATAGAAATATGGATATAATTTTATTGAACTTTATAGAAAAACAAATAAATGTAACCAAATTACTTCCTTTGCATATATTATTATTTCTTTTTCAGTGATATACTTATTAAATTATTACTCTATGGAATAATTGGGAAGAGAGAATACATGAATTAATAAAATAACTAAAAAGTGAATTGGTAATACGTTAGTCTCAATGGTAATATAATCTTGCAAAAAAAGTAAATAGTTATTTGTTAACAGACTAAAGAGAGACACTTAACATACATTAACTAT
>NC_029790.2:76673653-76691232 GCF_000816755.2 Arachis ipaensis
ATACATTAACTATTAAGAAAGGCTAATTTTATATATATATATATATATATATATATATATATATGCTGATCAAGTTTATGTTAGGAAGTTGACGAGGGAAAATCGATTCCACACAAATTTACCGACAAGTATATCAGGTTGTCATTAAGTAACAAAACTTACTTAGAGTGAGATCGATCTCACGAGAACTAATGGATCAAGCAACTTTAGTGAGGTGATTAGTTTAGTTAAGCTAACAGTGGTGAATTGAGTGAGAATTGATCAACAGAAAGTAAATTGCAAGAAATTTAAATTGTACAAAGTAAATTGACAAAAACTTAAATGACAAAAAAAGTAAATTGCAGTCACTGTAAAGCCTAAAACCTCTATTTATTTATTAACGTAGTTTTTTTTATTCACGGTATTTTTTAATTCAATAGATTAAAAATTAATTTCTTATAGATCTAAACTCTATTTAAAGATTTATTACTAACCAATAAATTACTACATACATCAGTAAGGTTGGAAGTGAGCCGAGTTGAGTCGAGTTAGACCAAACTCAAGCTCGGCTCATGAAAATTAAATTTGGCTCACGGCTCGACTCATTAACAAGCGAGCCTATTACGTAAGCTCAAACTCGACTCAACGAAAGCTCACGAGTTGGCTCGAACTCACAAGCTAGCTCAAATAATAGGAACATAATCTATAATTCTATATCAACAAATTATAACTTATATATATTAAAAAATATTAAAAAAATAAATTTAATATATTGTCTATCTATCAATTATAAATTTTTTATTTATACTCTAAATAAAAATTATATATAAAAAATGACTATAAAATTTTAAACAATTAACAACATTAAATATATATATATATATATATATATATATTAATACGCATATCCTATATGCATTTTATCTATACTTTTAATATTATATATATAATCGAGCCAGCTCACGAGCTAATGAGCTGAGCTTATCCAAACTCAAGCTCGACTCATTTAATTTATAAGCTCAAATCCAAGCTTAAGATCGGCTCACCAGCTCACGAGTTCAGCTTATCGAGCTATTAATGAGTCGAGCTCAAACTGGCTCATGAGCTAGCTTGACTCACTTCCAACCCTATACACAAGACAGGATTCGAACTCTAACACTTACTTAAACGGACGAGTAAACTGACCAATTGACCAACCCAAATTGGTTATTTATTAATGTACTTTATTTTGGGACTCTTTGCTGTTAGGATTGGGCTTATCTGGGCTTTTGCTAAATCAAGCCTGACCCATCTGATAAATATGTGGTCAAAATTTAATTCTATTGTAAATACCAAAAAAAAAAATTTGAATCCTATTACACTACAAAAAAAGGGGTTAAAACGGCGGTTATTTTGGAAAATTACGGCGGTTAGAACCGCCATTATGACCAAAACTGGCGCCTCCAAGAAACGCCGTTATTCTGGGCGCCATTCTGGTTATTACGGCGGTTTTCAAAAAACCGCCGTAATAACCTGTGGATAATACGGCGATTTTTTTAGGGTTAAAATGGCGGTTTGTAACCGCCGTTATTTCCGCATAAAATGGCAGTTTTTGAACACCCGCCGTTTTTACCAGAATATTGTGGCTTCATTTTTGTTTAAAATGGCGGTTGAAAACCGCCGTTTTTACCATTACAACTGTCATTTTTACCAGGTTATAATGGCATCTTTTGTGTTTAAAATGGTAGTTTCTAGGCGCCGTTTTTACCAGGTTATAATGGCATCTTTTGTGTTTAAAATGGCAGTTTCTACGTTTTTACCAGGTTATAATGGCATCTTTTGTGTTTAAAATGGCAGTTTCTACCAGCATATAATGGCATCATTTTTATTTAAAATGAGAGTTTCTAACCGCCGTTTGTACCTAATTATGATGACAATTTAATGCTTTTTAAAATAAGATTGAAACTACCAATTTAAAGTGATATTTTTGAAACTCACTTAAAAATCTCATAATAACCAAAAGGCATAGTCATAAATCAAACATCATATGATGATTTTAATTCATACATGATCCAAAAGTCATAATCCAAGTCATAATTGAAATGTCATAATCCAAAAACAAAGTATCAAAGTAACATTTTTCAATAATACGTCTTAACATATAATTCTTAATATACGTCTTAACATATCAAACAAGGTCATGCTTCCTTGTTGCTTGCTCCATAAGACCTACTTCCTAACTCTTTTGGTGATAGAATCTCACTCTCCTGATCCAATCCCTACAATAAAAATATAACTATTATGAGCACAAGAAATGCAAGAAAAAGGCATATATTGATATACATTTATCATGTCTAATTACATAGCATTGATACAATAAAAATTTGACTCTGTTTTCACACATTTATCATGTCTAATTACATAGCATTGATACATAGCAACTGAGCAAGTCAAGAATTAACAGTTGATAAAAGAACATATACTATCAATTCTGTATCTCACCCATAGTTTTCATTCACATATGCCCAGGGTTTTGATAAAAGAAGAATACATGATTGGAATTGATTCATGGCCCCTCCTAACTAGCTCCTCCCTCAGTCACACTCTTTACAATTGGAAAACTATACTTTGATCAGCACACTGTATACTATACTCAGTTATATAGGTTTCCTGTATCATTAGATATTTTCATTTGGGAAAATTAAATATCATTGAGCGCGTCCTAACCCGAAGGTTTGCTTGGTGTGAAGAGTGAACAAACTTAAGGTTGATGGCAAAATTAAAATTATGACTAACCCTGTTTATTTATTTATTTGATATAGCTTTATTTAAAATATATAATTTGCAATTCAGTATTAAAAGGATCTTTTACCCATCTAATGCAGAGCTGGATGAAATGAAGCCAATATCCCATTACTACCAACTACCAAGGTCCCATCTCCTTTTACATAGAAGATAGCAAGCAAGCAACCAATCAAAGTTCGATTAAAACATAATAGTATAGTCTTTCCTCAAAATATTAATGCAAAATACTGTACACACAAGACAAGGTTTACTATCATTCTAGCATAAGCTAGCACTACTACTAATTATATTAATAATATGAATCATAAGCAAAATATGAATGTACCTGTGAAACTTGTTGAGTAGGGAACATTCCAGCCAATTGTATTGGAATTTTACCTCCTTCCTTAGAAGCAATATAGGAGACTAGCGCTTGCAATTGCGCTTTAACGGCATCTAACTCTTCTTGCACATTTGAACCACAAGTAGATGATGTGCCAACATCATTTGAAGAACCTAAATTCATTTGACTAATCCTTGTAGTGTTGTTCTTGAAAGCAATTGTTGGAACAACTCCCATACCTAAACCTCGAACACGACCAGGGTGCTCTTTCCCAAAAACTACTCCAAGAGCATCAAGAGGAGAATTAACAGTTGATTCCATCGGTTGTTGGCTACTATGTGCTTCAATCTTCTCCTCCATATATAAAAAGAAAGAGAAAGAATCAAAAATAGTATTATCTTATAAAAAAGAAAGAAAAAGAAATACAAACAAGTTACTTATTGCACTTTAGTCTTACCGCTATTTCTTTAGCCTTTTCATTAACATAACTTCCATCTATTTTCTTGTGAGTGATGTCCCACATTTGAACCCTACTAACTTCTTTTCCCGTCTCTTCCGTCTAAAATTTAAGAAAATTAGAAAGACTCGATCAAAAAATAGTAGCTTACTAACTTAGATTAGATATGCAGAAAATTAAGAGATGATGCATGCATTATATTTGAGATAGATTAGATATGCATGCATTAATTGATTACCAATTCAGCCTTTCTTCTTGCAATTGATTTAGCACCTGAAGTATGAGAAATTATTTGTTTTTGTCGAATTTCTTGATTCCTCTTACAAAGTTTCTGCAAGTTAAATTTGGACACAATTAAATAGAGACAAACATGCATTCAACTCTATATAAAATAAAATACAAGAGCAGGCAGCAACAATATCTGCTTCATATAAGGCTTTTTAGTAGGAGAGAAAGTACTTACCTGAGTTTCAGGCTTCAAACGATATTCTACAAATAAAGCCCATTGATCAGGAGCAATATCTTCTGGTGCATTATTTATGATCTCGGTTTTACTCAACCTCGGATCATAAAAATCATTCCAAAGCTTTATCCTATGTTCCCTCCATTTTTTGCCAAGTGATTGCAGCAAAAATCGTTTGGCCAAGTTATCACTCACTTTGAAGCAAAATCGAGCCTTCAATATTATAACAAAGAATATATATTAACCAGCAAATATAACTAAATAATGGCAAAGAAATAAGCTTTAGAGTTTGAGTAATCTTCTTACTAGGAAAAAAATATTCCATTGATTTTCAAAAAAGCTTGCTGGAATGTCTGACCACTTTTCAAAACTGATTGGAAATGCTACATAATCAGTGGCCAATTGCCCACAAACTCCTGCAAGGAGTCCAGCTGCTTCTCCTATTGCTGCATGATGCTTATCAAAATTGACGACTATGCGCAAACCTTCTGGCAAATTATGCACATCCTTCGCTAATAAATGAAGGCGTGTACTATTTTCATATTCATCTAAAATAGACAAATGAGTATAAATAAATGAGTAAATGAGCGACTAAAGAATAAAATAAATAAAATTCGCTTTACTAATAAAATGGTAAAGTCTTATTTAATTAAAGCCCTAAAATACAGTTTAGTTAATGTTAATCTGCTTTAATTTTTTGGGTATTGCTGCCAGAATTTTGTTCCCTTCCCATTAGAACATTACTCGGATCTGTTGCTTCTTTTTTTTTGGACAGAAAAATTTCATTAATAATAGGCCTAGCCTTTTACATAGATTTATCATTACAAAGCACTGTTCTATATTAAACCAATAATTTTAAACAATGAAAAACTAACTATACAGCATTAAATCACTTCAGATTATGTAGCATTCTGCACCAGACCACTAATATTCATTAAAGCTGGCACTCCGATCTGTTCTAACATGGATATGATAGTTTTTCTCTGTACACTCCGATCTGTTCTAGCATTCTGCACCAGACCACTAATAATTCATTAAAGCCTTGCTATTCCTTCAGAGCTAATCAAAATCTTTCAAGAAGGTGATAGAGGAGCCTCTTAGACTGAGTAGTTTGCATCTAATTTCGTTATTCTTTTCAGGCTTTTAAGTCCCGTTTTAATACCCAAAAAAAAGCCTTGATGTATGGCGCTACTCCCTAGGTTCAAAAGTAGATCTGAATGATTTTTAATTCTTGTACTACAAGTCTACAAACTTGAGACTTATTCATGGGCATAAAGAAAAGTAGTATCTTTTCAGATTTCTAATGCTATTGATAATAATGTTTGGGTTCATAATGTCTGGGTTCATAAGCTATTATGATAGAACAACATATTAGTTATTATATCCACAAATACTGCTCAATATTAGCAAAAAACTTATCATTTTTCTATTTACCTGCGTAGGAAACCAAGTAACAAAATCTTTATTGACTCTTTTTTCTATCTCTACATTTGAAGGCCTTCTACCCCTTAGATCGTCTTCGTACAAAATCTTTAAAGTCACTGTCAGATATAGAAGTTTAACTCTAACTAAACAACTATTTTCAAGTAAATAAAAATGCAAAGTTTAGGCATTTGGCAATAAAAAACATGTACGCAAATCCTTAAGTACTTACTCAATGAACGGTTTGACATACGGACAATTTAGAACCACATAGCGATGTGCTTGTTTTTTTTCCATAGGTGACAACTCAAATACTGTGAAAGCTCCCTTAGAGTTACCCATTTGTGAAAAAAGTGAATCAACATGTGTACTGTAATTACCATCCGGACGATCATCAACACGTGGTGGCCTATTAAATCTTGTCTCAATCCCTTCTAAGTACCAAGAGCAAAATGTAAGAGCTTCTTCAGCCACATATCCCTCAGCTATAGAACCTTCTGATTTAGCTTTGTTTCGTACATAGGACTTCAAATGTCCTAAATACCTAGTTTGTATAATTGGCTTTAGTAAGCAAGATATAACTAAGTGACAGGTTAAATGAACAATG
Organism: Arachis ipaensis; assembly: GCF_000816755.2. Taxonomy (NCBI): domain Eukaryota; kingdom Viridiplantae; phylum Streptophyta; class Magnoliopsida; order Fabales; family Fabaceae; genus Arachis; species Arachis ipaensis. The sequence continues at coordinate 76,679,688 of NC_029790.2, forward strand.
ATTGAAAAGAGATATTTACCTCTCAATAGGATACATCCACCTATAGTGTACTGGTCCTCCAAGTTTTGCTTCATCAACTAGATGACAGGTTAAATGAACCATGATTGTAAAGAAAGAAGGAGGGAACAACATTTCTAAATGACAAAGGGTAAGGATTATTCGAGGTTGGAGCTTCTCAAGTTCAGTAAGACTTAAGCTTTTAGAGCACAACTGTTGAAAGAATGAAGACAACTCTATTAGCACTACAGTAACTTTATCTGGTAGCACATTACGTATGGCAATGGGTAATAGTTGCTGCATAAGGACGTGACAATCATGGCTCTTCAATCCAGAGAGCTTTCTTTGCTTCAGGTCAAACACCGTGAAATATTACTCGAGAGACCATCTGGTACTCTAATATTCTTTATAGTACGCAAGAATATATCTTTCATAGAATTTGACATTGTGAACAAAGATGGATGATATCTCCCATTTTCATCTGGCCATAAATCTTTTCTTATACCCATTTCTTTAAGATCCTTACGAGCTTTGAGATTATCCTTTGACCTTCCAGTCTCATTGAGAAAGGTGTATAACACATTGTCGCAAACATTCTTTTCAATATGCATAACATCTAGATTGTGGCGCAATAAGTTAGACTCCCAATAAGGAAGATCAAAAAATATTCTTTTCTTCCTCCACATCCCCGATTCATCATCTTCTTCAACAACTTTTCGTCGAGTCCTCTTACCTTTACTTGCCTGTAGTTCCTTCCCGAATGAAACATTGATGCCTTCAAGTTGTTCCAATATTTCTGACCCTGTTAGTGCTACTGGGGAATCCCTCAACTCAACTTTTCCATTAAATTTTGCACGACTTAGCCTAAACTTATGACCCTTTTCTAAGAAACGGCGATGCCCCAAAAAACACCATTTTCCACCATGCTTTAATCTATATGAATCAGTGTTGAAGTTACATGTGGGACAAGCATATTTACTGTGTACGTTCCACCCAGATAGGTTACCAAGGCCTGAAAAATCACTAATTGTCCATATTAATGCTGCTCGCAATGTAAACATTTCATTCTTGAACCTATCTAATGTTTGAACACCATCATGCCACAACTCTTTTAACTCTTTGATAAGAGGTTGTAAGTATACGTCTATGTTGTTCCCCGGCATTTTCTCTCCAGGAATAATCATTGACAAGATAAGTGATGTTGGCTTCATGCACTCCCATGGAGGTCGATTGTATGGAATAAGCACCACTGGCCAAACGCTATAGTTTGTACGCAAAGCTCCAAAAGGGTTGAATCCATCAGCTGCAAGACCAAGACGTACATTTCGAGGATCTTCGGCAAACTTATCATGAAGTAAATCGAATGTCTTCCAAGCTTCAAAATCCCGCGGATGCCTCATCTTCGAATCTTTCTTTTCTGCCGAAGCATGCCATTGCATTGATTGTGCAGTCTTAGAACACATGAATAATCGCTGAAGTCTCGGTTTTAGTGGAAAGTATCACAATCTTTGCCGGTTTCTTCTTTTTAGCATCACTCCATTTAGATGTCTTGCATCTTTTGCATTCTTGCAAATCTTCATCCTCCCCCCAATATAACATGCAGTCATTAGGGCAAGCAGGTATCTTGGTATAATTAAGCCCTAGTTTGTTTATGGTTTTCTTGGCCTCATAGAATGTGTTTGAAATCTTCGCATTTCCAAAAGCATCTTTTATTAACTTGAGAATTTCGGTCATGGCTTTGTCGCTTATTCTGTATAAGCACTTTATGTGATACAGACTAATCAAGAAAGACAGTTTTGAATACTTTGTGCACCCTTCATACAATTGCTCATTACCATCTTCCAACAACTTTTAAAATTCTACATTTTCTCCATTGTGCTCTTCATTTTCTGCATCTTCTATGTTGTCTTCATCTCCATCTCCATCTTCTATGTTGTATTCATCTCCATCTCCATCTTCATTCAAGTCAGGTCCAGCAACTCCAAACGCGTCATTGAGCATTGTTACCATTGGATGTTGAGATGTTGAATCATCTTGTACAATTTGACTAGTTTGATGAGCTTGTGACCCAACTCCAACTGCTTCTTCACCATGCCAATACCAAACTTTGTAGTTTTCAGGAAATGGCTTGACTATTAAATGTTCAAAAACTTTCTCTCTTGTTTGTCACTTGCCAAAACCACACACCGGACAAGGGCATTTAATTTGACGACCCCTGAGAGATCGATGCTCAAAAGCGAAATCCAAAAACTTGTTTAGACCATCTTTATACTCGTGCGTGTTTCGTGGTTTTCCAATCCATGACTTATCGATTGACATGACGAAGAGGGACTACAAAGAGGAATATTAAAAAATCTATTCATTAAAAATAAATCTCTCTCTCTCTCTCTCTCTCTCTCTTTCTCTCTCTCTCTCATATTTACTAGACAACTAACTAGTATACATCAGCAGGTGCTATTATAAAAAGAAATTCTTGTATGTGCAAATTAGATATCAAACAAATACTTAAATAGTATTCTAAAAGAAATTATAAAAAAATTATAATTATCTCTTTCAAATGATAATTTTATGACTGTTACAGTGGCTTTATGAACTTTTCCTTCTCAAGTAGTTGTATATATGCAAATTAATTTTTTTCTACAAGATAAAAAGAGACAAAAAATAAAACAAATATATTATTCTCAAATTATAATTTATAAAAACAATTCGTATAAAACTCGTATTATATTAACTAACTAACTAATTAGTTTTATATTTGTATATTATACTGCCTGTACATAGTAGTACCAAAAGTTGCAAGTAATTAAGTAATTAACTACTAGGCTTTAATTTCTCTCGCATACATGTTCAGGAGGAATCTTAATTACACTAGGATCTAAATTTAAAGTGCTTAACTAAAAAAGTAGATGGTCATATTATTGATATTATATTTTTTTATTAAAATAATAATCTATCTTTGCTAGGTCGTTACTATTTATTTTCAGTTTTATCCAAATATTTCCAATTTCATTCTTTTTTATTTTTTAGAATAAAACCCAACTCTCCTGAAAACCACAATGAGTGATGAGTCCACATACACTAATACGCCAATATTTTATTCAATAGCTAAAAAAGCGTTATTGATATAATGATAATGTTTTTTTTATCCTCTCCATTATCACAGATCAAGTGCTAGGAAATGATTCAAATATATAAACACCGTAACCCTATATAAAATTGAAAAGGAAAAATAATACTATTGTGACTAGGAACTATAGCCTAAGAGTCCAAATTTCAATATGAATTAGGAACCTAATTAAAAAGGTTGGGCAACATACATGAATGATGATAATCCAATCCCCAAAATAACATCAATTAGAGTAAGACAAGGTCCTGATTTCCCTCATACCATGCACTTCCCAATATATCTATATACTGGTCCTTCACTTAGAAGAAAGAGTAGTTTTTCACATACACCTTCCCATAGTAGATCACTTTGACTTTTTGATATTTTAAAGTTACTATATATTGCTACAAAGTAGTGATTCTTTTATTCTCTTCCTCAACACAGCATTGTCTTCATTATTAAAACCTTTTTCTTTTATTTATTATATTATTTTAGCCTTTTGAGTTTTGTGATTTATTTTTCTGTCAGAAATATAATTATTTATATTATTTTTTTATTAGTTTAAATTTTTAAAAGAATAATTTTATAATATAATGTTCGATAAGTCGGGTACCGGACGGTTTGGATCAGGACCCTGAGGTCAATACTTCGGAGGGTGGAAAGGCTCGCCTGGTCGTGGCCTCCTGGTTCCGGGCGAGCGAGGTCCCGAGCACTTCTGATGGAGAAGGGGGGTGCCACCTGCAAAGACACTCCGACGCCCTTGTCAGAATATGTGCAGGCGGAGAGGGAATGATGTGTGAATGGGACGTACCTTGGGGGGAGAGCCAGTCTCCCCCTTATATACATGTCAGTGGTGGGCCCTTCGGATGAGCAGGCCCACGTCCCCAAAGGTGTTGTCCCACGGCTGTGAGCGAGCCGTACGGGACGCGTGTCCGGGTCGGGTGGAGGACGCACCATTGGGCCGGCGTGGACTCGGGTCGGGCTGACCCGCGCGAGTTTTGGGCCAGGCCGTAACAGTGCCCCCGACGCGTCAGCGATGGCCGTGGAGGTCATTGGTGGCGCGTGACGTTTACATTCGGGACAAGTTTTAATTGTTAAAATGGATTCCATATTAATAAGATCGGCTAATACCTATTTGGCGACTCCAGGAGCAACAGTTCATGTGAGTCCTCTTACCTTTACTTGCCTGTAGTTCCTTCCCAAATGAAACATTGATGCCTTCAAGTTGTTCCAATATTTCTGACCCTGTTAGTGCTGCTGGGGAATCCCTCAACTCAACTTTTCCATTAAATTTTGCACGACTTAGCCTAAACTTATGACCCCTTTCTAAGAAACGGAGATGCCCCAAAAAATACCATTTTCCACCATGCTTTAATCTATATGAATCAGTGTTGAAGTTACATGTGGGAAAAGCATATTTACTGTGTACGTTCCACCCAGATAGGTTACCAAGGCCTGGAAAATCACTAATTGTCCACATTAATGCTGCTCGCAATGTAAACATTTCATTCTTGAACCTATCGAATGTTTGAACACCATCATACCACAAATCTTTTAACTCTTTGATAAGAGGTTGTAAGTATACGTCTATGTTGTTCCCGGTATTTTCTCTCCGGGAATAATCATTGACAAGATAAGTGATGTTGGCTTCATGCACTCCCATGGAGGTCGATTGTATGGAATAAGCACCACTGGCCAAACACTATAGTTTGTACGCAAAGTTCCAAAAGGGTTGAATCCATCAGCTGCAAGACCAAGACGTACATTTCGAGGATCTTCGGCAAACTTATCATGAAGTAAATCGAATGTCTTCCAAGCTTCAGAATCCCGCGGATGCCTCATCTTCGAATCTTTCTTTTCTGCCGAAGCATGCCATTGCATTAATTGTGCAGTCTTAGAACACATGAATAATCGCTGAAGTCTCGGTTTTAGTGGAAAGTATCGCAAGATCTTTGCCGGTTTCTTCTTTTTAGCATCACTCCATTTAGATGTCTTGCATCTTTTGCATTCTTGCAAATCTTCATCCTCCTCCCAATATAACATGCAGTCATTAGGGTTAGCAGGTATCTTGGTATAATTAAGCCCTAGTTTGTTTATGATTTTCTTGGCCTCATAGAATGTGTTTGAAATCTTCGCATTTCCAAAAGCATCTTTTATTAACTTGAGGATTTCGGTCATGGCTTTGTCACTTATTCTGTATAAGCACTTTATGTGATACAGACTAATCAAGAAAGACAGTTTTGAATACTTTGTGCACCCTTCATACAATTGCTCATTACCATCTTCCAACAACTTGTAAAATTCTACATTTTCTCCATTGTGCTCTTCATTTTCTGCATCTTCTATGTTGTCTTCATCTCCATCTCCATCTTCTATGTTGTATTCATCTCCATCTCCATCTTCATTCAAGTCAGGTCCAGCAACTCCAAACGCGTCATTGAGCGTTGTTACCATTGGATGTTGAGATGTCGAATCATCTTGTACAATTTGACTAGTTTGATGAGCTTGTGACCCAACTCCACTGCTTCTTCACCATGCCAATACCAAACTTTGTAGTTTTCTGGAAATGGCTTGACTATTAAATGTTCAAAAACTTCCTCTCTTGTTTGCCACTTGCCAAAATCACACACCGGACAAGGGCATTTAATTTAACGACCCCTGAGAGATCGATGCTCAAAGGCGAAATCCAAAAACTTGTTTAGACCATCTTTATACTCGTGCGTGTTTCGTGGTTTTCCAATCCATGACTTATCAATTGACATGACGAAGAGGGACAACAAAGAGGAATATTAAAAAATCTATTCATTAAAAATAAATCTCTCTCTCTCTCTTTCTCTCTCTCTCTCTCTCTCTCATATTTACTAGGCAACTAACTAGTATACATCAGCAGGCGCTATTATAAAAAGAAATTCTTGTATGTGCAAATTAGATATCAAACAAATACTTAAATAGTATTCTAAAAGAAATTATAAAAAAAATTATAATTACCTCTTTCAAATGATAATTTTGTGGCTGTTACAGTGGCTTTATGAACTTTTCCTTCTCAAGTAGTTGTATATATGCAAATTAATTTTTTTCTACAAGACAAAAAGAGACAAAAAATAAAGCAAATATATTATTCTCAAATTATAATTTATAAAAACAATTCGTATAAAATTCGTATTATATTAACTAACTAACTAATTAGTTTTATATTCATATATTATACTGTTTTATTTATTATTTAATTAAACAGATTATATTACAACAATATGTGGTTGTCAAGCTAATGGGTACAGAGTACAAACTGTTAGTAACTTAGTATTATAAGGTTTAGTGTAACTGGTGGAGTCCAAACTCCAAACTGTAATATATTCATACTTGATTACAATCCCAGTGACATACAAATAGATATAGGCCCCACCTATATATATTCACATGACAAAAAGAGCATGCATTCAATTCAGGCACTGCTGCTCTTCACTCAGAAAGGGAAGTCTTGGTCTTCAAGTGATAGAGGAAATCTTAGAACCTTAAAACTAAGCTATTAAATACAGAAAAGAAACAACTGAACCAAAAAGAAGTAACGTAAATCATTAAAAGAAAACACTAAAACTTATTTTCTACAATGTAGTGGCTGCATTCTTTGGAAGACGTGATGACCGCGAAGCACTAGCCTATGGTATGAGTTCTTAAGTCTATGCAGTTTTGGTCTGAGTTCTTAAGTGTATGCAGTAGTAGTGAAGAATCTATAGTGTATGAGGAAAGGTTGGTGGAAAACAAAGATGATGTTAAAAATGTATTGATGGAAAAGAGTAGGAGCAATCTAGTTTTGGTAGGTAGGATTCCACAAGTAGCACCTTTGGTAAACACAAGTGATTATTCAGAGCTTGGTCCTGTTGGAAGCTACTTGGCTTCTTCAGATTTCTCCACTTCTGCTTCTGTTGTAGTGTTTCAGCAATATAATCCAAAATCAGACATACACCCACTGGTACTGGAGGTTTCTGATTACTCAAATATGCCAGATACACCAAATCATCCTTTGTAGAGTTCATAGATAGATTCATTTTGTTACATAGGAATGTAGAAGTAAAGTTTGTGTATGGAGTTGTTGACTCTCAAGACATGTACAAATAAGATACCAAAAATAAAGGCAGAACAAAATCTGAAACTACTAGCTGGTTTGTAAAAGTTAGAAAATATGAACCTTTAGAAGTTAGAATTTCACTCCATATTGAGATACCATTTCTGATTCCATTGTTTCAAATAATGGAAATTCAATCATTAAACTTAATGATTAATGAGCAAGACACACAAAGAAAACACTAAAACTTCCAGAACTAAGTCTAGCAAATTCACCAATTAAGAACATAAGAATATGGAGAATAAGACTAATTAGTAAACAACAATTGCATCAAGAATGGTCCCCAAGCTCAAAAACTGCAATCTGAATGACCAAAACCCAACAAACCAATTGCAAAGTAACATCACCTACCAAACACAAGTTCAAATGTTCTGTAAAAAACAAAACTTAGCAAAGGATATATGAAACCAGCTGGTAACAGCTCAGAAAAACAAATAAGAAGAAACCTTCACATGAGAAACAATAAGAAAGCGTTAATAGCACAGAAAACCAGCAATTCAATTATCACGTAGCAAATGAATTGTAAAAACAAAATCCTAGTAAACAACAGAGCCTAGAGTATATATGTTCTGAACAGCTCAATCAATCACTATATATATATGAACGAGAACAAGGAAGAGAAATAATTATTATTAATACCATTATCAACAACAAAAACAATTTTACATTAATCTCCAAAGAAGGATTTACCGTCGTGGCTTTCTCTTTCTCTCTTTCTGTAAATGAGATCTGACTATCTAGCTTTCACGGCCTCTCTGGTACCATGTTTTCAATTTTCTACAAACAAACAAAGAAGAGAGGTCAAACGGTGACAATAATTAATTAATTAATCATTATTAATTGTTGTGAATAAATAACGAGCATGGAAATTGGGAAATAAGGATTTGACGAAACTTCATGTACAGATTTATTGATCAACGATTTAAAATTACAATTTTAAATAATTAGGGATTTTAAAAAATGACAATGATTAACCAACACAAGATACCGGTGAAAACGACGACGATTGCAAAAACTGCACAACACAGTGAAAATTCAAACGAAAAGAAGAAGAAGAAGAAAAGTTGCACTAGTGGATCTGGATTGAGTTAGGTTGCATGGAGGTGAAGGATGAGAGAAATGGAGAAAGGAAACTGGGTGTGCAGTGTAGAGATCTATGAGTGGCTCACACCTTGATCGAAATTCATGAGATTTTCATTTAAGCAAACCAAAAATCAGCAAAAACGAAGAAACCAAAATGAAGAAGCTCTCTGTGTAAAGAACTTGAGAGGGAGTGCAGAGAAACAAATCAATAACTATTTCAGTTTAACTTGAGAAGGAGAGGTACCTAGAGAAATGGTAACCGGCGGAGAGAGGAGAAGCCAGAGAGGGAAGAACGGCGTTGTCGGAGGGCTTCGTTACACGGAGGAGACGAAGGAGAGAGAAGGGAGATCGAAAGCGCTGTCTGGATGTGTTTCGTTTAATGAGCTAGGGTTCCAGTTATTTTGTTTTATATACGTATGAAAATGGCGGTTCAAAACCGCCATAATCACCTGAACCGCCACCAAACACAAAGTTAATTATGGCAGCAACTAACAATGCCATAATAACCGGGTATTACGGCGGTTCTTTAAAATTGCCGTAATATTAATGCCATTTTAAACTCTTTTTTTTGTAGTGTTATTTTTGAATTTGAATTCTCTAAAGTTTGAATTTCATTTTAAAAGGTAAAGTGTAATCTCTCACTATTTATTTTATAGGTGGGACAAAAAAAATATGAGAGAGAAATTATTCAAGGGTTAGAGATCACATTTTTCTCTCTAAATTAAAAATTAAAAATTTAGAGGATCCAAATTTATTATTTTTTATAAGCTTTTTTAATTTCGAGGTTCAAATTTAATTTGTTAATTAAAAAAATATAATCCCACAAGCCTATTTAATCTGTTTCATGCATTATAATTCAAAATCATATACTTAAAAAAATCCAAAATAACATTAGATACATTTAAGAATTTATAATTCATAATTTATTGATATATAAACCATATTTACAACTCTACTTATAACTACAGTCTATAAACATAAATTAAATTCAAATTATATTCAAGTAATATATAATCCACGTATAGTAAAACCAACCTAGTATTAAGTTTGGATATTTAAATTGTTCCTAGAAAAAGAATACACTAATACCAAATTAATAACTTACATAATTTTATATTACTAATTTATCACCTACCAAGAAAATACATGAAATTCTTTTATGATCCAAAATATTAAAAAAAATTAAGTAAATTATCATTTTTATTTACGAAAATTTTAAATATTGATAAATCTACTCATGAAATTAGAAATATACATGGGTCGAGTGAAGTGGGGTTCGTCTTGACTCGAACCCGATCCTAAATAATGACCGGGTTAATTTTTTAGAGTCTTATCCGATCTTAGACCCAATAAAATCACATTACTTTTGAGTCACACTAAAATCAGGTCTAGACTGGTGAGGTTTGAGTCTTGCTAAATTTTATGTCCAAAAATTATGATCACCTATTTATAAAGGGAAAAAAATATATTTGTTATCGTGAAGTTGATATCTATATTTGAACTTGAATTTGTCTATAAATTCTAATTTCATGCTTCTTTGATTTATTTTTTAATTCATCAAATGTGATTAAAAATAAAACAATAAGTTTATAATTAATATAACATAATATTGGAACTAATTTAAAACATATATACCTTTTAATTTTTAGTCTTCTTAAAATGTACATGGGTTGGGTGAAGCCGGGTTCACCTTAACTCGGACCCGACCCTAAACAATGACCGGGTCTATTTTTGAGACCCTTACCTGATCCTAGACCAGGTGAAATCACACCAAATTAACCTCCAAAGTATTCGAGTCTGAACTAGGTCTTCGGGCCGGGTCGAGCCATGTGCACCCCACATGAAACAATAAAATTGAAGTTGTACCTATGAAAAATAGGATCCGTACGATAAAATTATCCAAACCTTAAAAATTTCAAATTACGCTTTTTCTAACCCTAATTTTTCTAGTCCCTTATCCTCCTTTCTTCCCCATTACAAATCACAACTATAATTTAATTAAAAAAAAATCCAAAACAAGTATAACTTTGTTTTAGTCATTTCTCGTAGGGTTAACAATCAATTATTTTTCATGCCTTAGTGAACATCACAATCATTTGTTTCTCCTAGAGAGGGAGGAGGAGGTTGGGAAGTGATGAAGAGGAATAGGAGAGATGGAGGAGTGAAAGAAAAAAAGAATGACTACTGGATCAGAAAGTCCTACCACTACTATGGTATACGGAAAATAAAAGAGCAGCAACCAAAAATATCTTTGTCATCGCCGTTGTAACTGAAGGCACAGAAAACGAAGAGAAGAAGAGCTCGACTTAGCCAGAGAAAAAGGAAGAGGGATACAATGGAAGAGGAGCCGTTCTGCCAGCGCCGCGCCTGCTGTCACTGTCGACGGAGCTCACCACTGGAGACACTGACCTTGCTAACGGCTCCAACCTCAACGGCCGCAACTTCACTGTCAATAAGCCTCAGTCCCATGACGACGACGAAGGTGATGGCGATGTTTTGAGAAGTGTAAGAGGTTGTGGATATGGTGGGGGTAGATTTAGCCATGGTGGTAGCCGTTGTAGAGGTGGATTCAACAAAAACGATGGATATCAAAGTGGTAGTTATGGTAGTGGCAAGGAACGTGGTTATGGGAATGGTGGCGTGACTAGTATTTGGTTTAGGTTTTGTGGCGTTGCTATGGTTCTAACTTTTGACCTCTGAATCTGGTTGTTTGTTAGGAGGATGGTGGTGGTAAAGAGAAAGAGGAGACATGTGGTGGTTACGTTGTGGTGGCAGTGGTATTGGCGGCTGTGATAGATGCGGATGAGAGCTGGAGTAGAAGAATTTTAGTAGTGATAAAGTCATAAAAGGAATGAGGGATTAAGATGGATAAGGTTAGGTTAAAAAAGATAATTTAAAATTTTTGAGTTGATTTTTAGGATTTAGATAATTTTATCGTACAAATTTTATCTTTCATAATTTTATGGGTACAACTTTAATTTTATTATTGTATAGATAGATTTATCAGTAGTACTTAAAAATTTTATGAATAGAAATAATAATTTACTCAAAAAAATCTCATAAATTATAAAATATCAAACTTTAAAAGATGATATTCAATGGACCAATCCAATAAATTTTATGAAATTTCTTAAAAGTATATGACTTAGCCTATTCAGTTAATAAACTATAAAAAATCTAAATCTGACTTATTTAATAAGAATAATAATAATAAAAAAAAAACCCTAAAACAAAAA
>NC_029790.2:76691307-76699724 GCF_000816755.2 Arachis ipaensis
AACTATTTAGGAGCTTATAAAAAGTTAAAAAAATGACTTCTCTTATAATATTATTATTTTTTATTACATTTTTATAAAATAAATATTTTTAAAATAAAAAATTTAAACACAAAATAATTTATTTATAAACTATTTTTAATATAATCTTTTTGTTACGGCCCTGGACTCCCGCGGGTCAACCCGACCCGAGCTCCACCCGGCCCGACCACATACCTCTCAACCGACCCGGACACACGTCCTGTACGGCTCTCTCACAGCTATGGGACTGCGTCCTTGGGAATTTGGGCCTGCCCTCCAGAGGGGCCCAACACTGACATGTATATAAGGGGAAGACTGGCTCTTCCCCCGAGGTACATCATATCCTTACACTACACTTACTGATCAGATGAGCCCCTTCCTTCATCCCTGAACCTGATCTGAACCGTCCGGTAACCGACCTACCGAACATTGGCGCCGTCTGTGGGGACTCGTCCATGGACTTCGTACTAGTCCAGACTGGAACTGGCAGCGAGGCCGCGCCTCCCGTGCTTGGGGGAGGCGCCGTTTCAACAGAAACCCGACAACAGCAGAGGTCGCCTCCGAGGGACACAACGCAGACTCACGAAAGACGCCCCTTCGGAGGTACTGGCGACAACCACGCCAGGATAATGCAAGAGTTGCGCCATAGGATGCAAGACTTAGAGCGCCGGCTAGCCGAGAGAGAACGCGACCAACGCACCCAGGAGCGGAGCCCCACCTGCTCCCGTTCAAGGAGCCGCTCGAGGCGCTCACCCAGCCCCCAATACGAGTCGGAGAGCACCGGGGGACGGGGACGAGCCAGAAGAAGGAGTTGGGACCCCATCATTTACGCCCGACACGAGAGACGGCGGGCGTCGAACAGAGGCGAAGAGGACGCCCGTCGGGAGAACGACGAGCCGGGGAGAACTACTCGGGGACCAGTGATAATAGGAGCGACCCCTTTCCACCGTTCTGTGCTCGAGGTCCGGCTGCCGAAACACTTCGACAAGCCAACGGACATGAAGTATGATGGAACACAAGACCCCCTGGAACACTTGACGGCCTTTGAGGCCAGAATGAACCTGGAAGGGGTAGGAGACGAGGTCAGATGTCGTGCCTTCCCAGTCACCTTGGCGGGCCCAGCAATACGGTGGTTCAACAACCTCCCGCAGGGCTCAGTGACTCAATTCTCCGACATCAGCCACGCCTTCTTGGCTCAATTCACGACCTGGATTGTCAAAGCCAAACACCCGATCAATCTGCTAGGGGTAACACAGAGACCCGGAGAGCCGACCAGGAAATACCTGGACCGTTTCAATGACGAGTGCCTGAAAATTGACGGTCTGACAGACTCGGTGGCAAGCCTGTGCTTGACGAACGGGCTCTCGAATGAGGACTTCAGGAAACACCTTACCACAAAGCCCATTTGGACAATGCAAGAGATCCAATGCGTGGCCAAAGAATACATCAACGACGAAGAAGTCAGCCGGGTCGTGGCTGCCAATAAACGGCAGCCCACCTACAACCAAACACGGCACTATGAAGGCAGGGAGAGACTAAAGGAACACGCCAGGGACGGCGGCCCGAGTAAAACACCCAAACCGTTCCTCCGAGTTGGTAAGTTCACCAATTATACCCCCCTCACGGCACCAATCACCGAAGTTTACCAACAGATAGCGGAAAAGGGGATATTGTCAAAGCCCCGACCTCTGAAGGATAGAACGGGAGGAAACAAGAACCTCTACTGCGAGTACCACAAGGGTTACTGACACAAGACCCAAGACTGCTTCGACCTAAAAGATGCCCTGGAACAAGTTATCAGAGATGGGAAACTTGCCGACTTCTCCCACCTTATCCGGGAACCAAGGAGACGCAACCGGGACCACGATAGCGAAGACAGATCCCAATCGACAAGGCGACGGCAGGAACCAGAGGGTGACGACCACGGCCTTACAGTGGTAAATGTGGTAACGGCCAGAAATACCGCCCCAAGGTCAAAGTCAGTACAAAAAAAGACGCCAAAGTCCTAGCGGTCTCCACCTCGACTGCTAGAAGTTTCCGAAGTACCCCGCCCATCTCCTTCGGCCCGGAGGACCAACGGTTTGACGAGGCACCGGAAAGTCCGCCCATGGTCATCACGGCCAGGGTCGGAACGGGCCTAGTCAAACGAATCCTGGTAGATATGGGGGCAGACTCGAACATCATGTTTCGAAACATTTTCGATGCCCTGGGGCTAAGGGACGCCGACCTGACGACCCACCAGCACGGTGTGGTAGGGTTGGGGGACCACTTCATCAAGCCGGATGGAATCATCTCACTCCCGACTTCTGTAGGACAGGGGCAAAAACGACGAACAGTCATGGCGGACTTCGTGATATTACGAGACTCCACAGCCTATAACATCATTCTGGGAAGAAAAACCATCAACGACCTGGGGGCGGCCATCAGCACAGAGCTGCTGGTGATGAAGTTCGTCACCGACGACGGATCCGTAGGATCCATCAAAGGCGACTTGGAAACGGCGGTCGCTTGCGACCACGCCAGTCTCTCTCTCAGGAAAAAGTCCAAAGAAGCATCTGGGGTCTTCCTTGCTGACCTGGACATCAGGATAGACGATAAATCCAGACCAGAGCCAGAAGGAGACTTGGAAAAATTCAGGGTCAGCGTGGAGGACGATAAGTTCACGTTCATAAACAAGAACCTCCTCCATGAGATGAAGGAGCCTTTGATGGAAATGATCAGGGCTAATGCCGACCTCTTCGCCTGGACGCCTGCCGATATGCCCGGAATAGATCCCCAGCTCGTATCGCATCATCTGGCCGTTAAGGCGGGAACCAAGCCAGTGACCCAGAGGAGGAGAAAAATGTCCCAAGAAAGGGCAGAAGAGGTAGCCAGGCAGACGGCTAGCCTCCTAGAAGCAGGATTCATCCGAGAACTGGACTACTCGACCTGGTTGTCGAACGTGGTCCTGGTTAAAAAGCACAATGGGGGATGGAGAATGTGCGTGGACTACTCTGACCTGAACAAGGCGTGTCCCAAGGATTGCTACCCCCTACCTAACATCGACGCACTCGTCGACGCAGCGGCGGGGTACCGGTATCTGAGCTTCATGGATGCCTACTCAGGATATAATCAGATACCGATGCACCGACCCGACGAGGAAAAAATGACATTCATAATGCCAGGGGGGATCTACTGTTACAAGGTAATGCCTTTTGGCCTGAAAAACGCTGGGGCCACGTACCAAAGGCTGATGAATAGGATGTTCAGTGAACATATAGGCAAAATAGTAGAAGTCTACGTGGATGACATACTCGCAAAGACCACACGACCCGACGACCTCCTAAGCGATCTTGATGGCGTTTTTTCCTCCCTACGGCAACACGGCATAAAGCTTAATCCGCTCAAATGCGCGTTTGCCATGGAGGCCGGAAAGTTCCTGGGATTCATGATTACTCAAAGAGGAGTGGAAGCCAACCCCGAGAAGTGTCAAGCAGTCCTCCAGATGAAGAGCCCGGGTTGTATCAAAGACGTCCAACGGCTCTATCCCGATTCCTCGGCATGTCAGCAGCAAGAGCTCTGCCTTTCTTCAATCTAATGAAAAAAGGAATGACGTTCGAATAGACCCCAGCATGCGAAGAGGCATTCAACCACTTCAAGTAGATCTTAGCGGCACCACCGGTCCTCGGAAAATCCAAGGCCGGAGAACCGTTCTACCTCTACTTATCAGTAACCGAGGAAGCACTTGCCGCAGTGCTCGTTAGAGAAGAAGGAAAGACCCAACAACCCGTTTACTTCATGAGCAGGGTCCTCCAAGGACCAGAATTGAAATACAGCAAACTGGAAAAACTGGCGCTGGCACTCCTAATCTCTTCCCGAAGGTTAAGACAATACTTCCAGAGCCATCGTATAGTCGTAAGGACGGATCAGGCGATTCGCCAAGTGCTGCAAAAACCTGACTTGGCCGGTAGGATGATGACCTGGGCCATCGAGCTTTCCCAATACGACCTACAATATGAACCCCGACATGCGATCAAAGCCCAGGCAATGGCAGACTTTCTGGTAGAAGTGACGGGGGAGCCCCCCGAGGAAACGGGCACACGGTGGAGGCTCCACGTTGACGGGGCCTCCAACCAAACGTTCGGGGGAGCAGGGGTCATCCTAGAAAGCCCTGCAGGGGTCATCTATGAGCAATCGACTAAGTTTGAGTTTCCAGTGTCAAATAACCAAGCAGAATACGAAGCTCTCTTGGGCGGACTAATACTAGCTCGGGAAGTCGGAGTGACAAAGGTCGAAGTATGCAGCGACTCACAAGTTGTCACCTCGCAGGTGAACGGAAGCTACCAAGCCCGGGACCCCCTCCTGCAAAAATACTTGGAAAAGGTTAAAGAAATAACGAGTCAGTTCCAGAAGGTCATCGTCCAACACGTCCCACGAGAAAGGAATACACGGGCGGACCTCCTGTCTAAGATGGCGAGCACAAAGCCAGGGTCGGGTAACCGGTCCCTTATCCAAGGCATGGTGAAGGAACCGACGGTCGCCCTCCACTTGACGAAGTCGAGCCCCTCATGGCTAGACCCCATCACCAACTTCCTGGAACTCGGCAAGTTGCCTGAAGATGAGAAAGCAGCCAAAACCTTAAGAAGAGAGGCGGCTAGGTACGCAATCATACAGGGACAGCTATTCAAAAAGGGACTCAGCCAGCCCCTATTGAAGTGTTTGCACCCCGACCAGACGGACTATGTACTTAGAGAAGTCCACGAGGGGTGTTGCGGACACCACATCGGGGGCAAAGCCCTAGCAAGGAAGCTCATCCGAGCAGTATACTACTGGCTGACAATGGTGAAGGACTCAAAGGAATTTGTTAAAAAATGTATAAAGTGTCAACAAAACGCCAACTTCCACAAGGCACCGGCATCCGAGCTAAACTCTCTGACGACTACTCGACCTTTCGCACAATGGGGAATCGACCTCCTGGGGCCTTTCCCGGTCGGCCCAGGACAAGTCAAATACCTCATTGTCGCCATTGACTACTACACCAAATGGGTGGAGGCTGAACCGCTGGCTACGATATCGTCCTCCAACTGTCGGAAGTTCATGTGGAGGCAGGTGATAACCCGTTTCAGTATCCCGGAGGTCGTTATCTCAGACAACGGGACCCAGTTCACGGACAAGAAGTTCATAGAGTTCCTCTCTGGCCTAGGGATAAAGCAGAAGTTCTCCTCGGTAGAACATCCCCAAACAAACGGGCAGGTAGAAGCTGCAAACAAGGTCATCCTTCTTGGTCTAAAGAAGCGCCTAGACAATAAGAAAGGAACATGGGCTGGCGAACTCGCCTCCGTCCTATGGTCTTACCGGACAACTGAGCAAAGCGCCACGGGGGAAACTCCCCTTCGCCTAACATACGGGGTCGATGCGGTAATACCCGTCGAAATCGGCGAACCGAGCCCCCGACTACTACTCGCGGGCATGAGCGAAGCGGTCGAAAAGGACCTGGTTGAGGAAACAAGGGAAATGGTTCACCTATCAGAAACGGCGCTGAAACAAAGAATAGCCCTGCGTTACAACGCAAAAGTCCTCAAACGAGATTTTGAGGAAAGGGACCTCGTCCTGCGACGCAACGACATCGGCATCCCGACCCCAGGGGAAGGCAAGCTGGCGGTAAATTGGTAAGGGAAGTACTCGGCAAAGGCGCTTACAAGCTAGAAAGACTCGACGGCAAGGAAATACCCAGAACATGGAATACGGGTAGCCTAAGAAGGTTCTACTCATGACCAGACGACTCGCCGACCTGAGAACCCAAGAAAATTGTAAATACTCGCCTTGTTCGCATGATGATCTATCTTTTTATTTTAAATACTCGCCATATTTATTAATTTGTTTAGCTAACGACTAACTCATACTTGCCAAAAATTTTCGCACTTGTACACTACTTTCCCACGTGCGCCGCGCACGAGCGCCCCTAAAACGGCAGACCGGGACTGATCACCCCGGGGCCATCTTCCTCACGGCCAAAGCCAACTACGACGACAACACGACCACGGCGATCCAAGCCATAACAAACATAAAACGGGAAAAACGGGCACGAGCCCACCCCCGAAAGAAAACAACGACAGCAAATATAGCAAACGGCAACTCGGCCAAACGACTAAATAAGCATAACTTACAAAGAGTCAAAACAAAAACGAGCAATAAGTTGTTCAGCAAATGCATTACAAAATATCCTAAGTTACAAGACCTCACTTCCTCGGCATGTCAACAATCTTTCCGTCCTGGATAGTCTTGAAAACACCAATTGACGACGTGTCGAAATCAAGAGATGCGATCTTTAGCTAAGCCTTCAGGGCATCTTCGGTCATCGAGATGGCGTTCTTCCCTTGCTCCCTGGTCACCTTAAGCTTCTTCTTAAGCTCTGCGGCTTCGGCTTTAGCGGTTTTCGCCTCTGAGACGGCCTGCTCCCGCTCTTTCTCCAAGGTGGCAACCCGACCCTGAGCGGCATTCAGCTGACCCTCCAAGGTCATCTCACGCTCAAGAAGCCGGGCCACGGTCTCATCGGACGCCTTCAACCTCTCCGCAACAAATGACGCTTTCTCCTCAGCAGCGCTAAGCTTTCCCCCCATCTCAGACAGCTGACCCTGGAGAAGCTCAACTTGGGCCTTGAAGTCATTGTTTGCCTTAAAAGAGGACTCAAGCTTCCTCCGGAGCGCCTCCATCCCCGATAACTCGAATTCAGCCTTCTGAGCTATCACGGCCCCACGAAGCAAGGTGCGGTACATCCACCTCGCCTGCCTGGACAGCTCGGTCTCGTGAAAATGCTCCTCGGTCCCGGGTATCAACTGTGAGTCAATAAACTTGGTAGCATCAAAGTTCCTTTCCATTATAAATACGCTCATGGGGGGCAGGGACAATGGCCTCGTAGTTGGCCTCCTCGTCAGTCCCCCCGCACAAGTAGCCGGCTTGCCGGAACTCGGTCAACTCCTCCAAATCCATTTGGTTGGGCGAACTCCTGATATCGTCAGTCACCCAGGCGTACGGGTCGTAGGCCGCGCCAGATCCAGAAGACCGGAAAACAATGCGAGGCATACCTACATCGGGGTACCACTCCGTTAGACTATGAGGTCGGGAGTCCACAAAAACCCAGAAACTATGCCTTTTCAAACTCATGGCCAAGAATAGTCAAAAACTACGCCTATCACGCAAATCACCCAAAACCTACCCAGGAATGGTACCCCTCCCTTAATTCGTCTACCCCACCATTGGAAGGCCATTCGGCTAAAGTAAACCAAGCATGCAACAATCGCAAACAACAACTACGCAGCAGTAAAACATAGCATAAACACAAGGGAAGAGGAAGCAGAAATTACCTGAGTTGGTTGCAAGAACTTGAGAGGAAAAAGAAGGAACGAGAAGGCTTGAACAGGGAATTTTGGATATCAGGGAGAGAGGAAAGTGAAAATGGCAAGGGTAGGAGAAAAAGAGAAAGAAACTGTTTAAAAACCACCACAAGGAGCGCGAAAAGAGATAGGGGCAAAATGGTATTTACGCACGGAGTTTTAACCCATTATGAGCATTTAATGCTCAGCACGAAGAACGAAGCGGCGAACGAACGCCTCAACAGACCAAGGGACACGCGCACAAGAAACGCGCCTCTCCCACGGCCAGCCGACTCGGTGACAACACACGAACAAGGACATCACGCACCACCAATCGCCTCACGACCATCACTGGCGCGTCGGGGGCACTGTTACGGCCCTGGACTCCCGCGGGTCAACCCGACCCGAGCTCCACCCGGCCCGACCACATACCTCTCAACCGACCCGGAAACGCGTCCCGTACGGCTCTCTCACAGCTATGGGACTGCGTCCTTGGGAATTTGGGCCTGCCCTCCAGAGGGGCCCAACACTGACATGTATACCTCGCACTCCCGGACTGGAAGACCGTGATCAGACGAGCCCCTTCCTTCATCCCTGAACCTGACCTGAACCGTCCAATAACCGACCTGCCGAACACTTTTATTGTTTTAATTATTTTTTTAAAAATAACTTAATTAAACTATGTTTTCAAACTGGACTTAAGTCTTGCATCTAAAACTTAACAAGATCCGCCTGACTACTTAATTACGTGAATTACAGTGGTGACGCAAGCTAATGGAGTGGTCCCGATTCCGAAGTCTTTCTTCTCAATTTTCACAATATATTTGTATTACTGTAATAATTAGCAATAACATAGTTATTCATTTATCTTTTCATAAATTAAAAAAAAAAAATGGTGTATGTCTTGAGCGAAACTTATGATGTAAGGGTAGGAAAAGGTGTTGCTATGTGTATGAATTAGATCTCAAATCCCAACTCACGCATTTGTATTATTTGCTTTTTATTTGGTTTAGTTGGTCTTTTTCTTTTTAACTAATTTTTATATCT
>NC_029790.2:76701860-76710412 GCF_000816755.2 Arachis ipaensis
TATTAGTGTTAAATCCATGCGATGTACGTGCTTACATTATAATTTGACATGGTAAATCGAAAATAATATTTTACAATGATAAATTTCTCAAGTTTAGTATAACTCTATTATCGTCATTATATAATAAACGTACTGAATATATTGTTTTATCTTTATTCAAAGTAAAATGCAAATGGATCACTACAACAAATTAAGTATATAGCTACGCTTATTTTACGACACTTAAAATAAATGTCTCTATTTAGCAATACTGTGACACTTTTGCATCAAATTTTTTAACTGTCACTAGTCACTATGTTGAGACTATACCTCTTACACTTTTTCATTTACTTCCTATTTCTTCCACCTTATTCATGCTCGTTTGATATGAGAAGAGGACATGAGAAAGTATCACCACAGCTTAGCCTTCACCGCACTGCAGTTTGCGTTCGCCGTTCTCCATTTTCCGTTCGCTTTTGCCGTTTATCGATTGCCGTTCGCCGTTCGCCGTCCCCCTCGTCCTTCTCTTCCCCTCTTTCACGAGTATAAAACCCTAATCTATTCTGTTCTTTTCACATTCTGCGGTCAAATCGCGACCGATCATTCTAATTTAGAGCTCTCACGACAGGGCAACCAAAACTTTCATGGATTTCGAATCAATCACTCAGGTCATCGACGGTATATCTGTCTTCTTTCTTTTTCAATTTTTTATTTTTATATCTATGATACACGTAATCTCCAGGGAGGAAATATGCAAATTTAGGTTTCAGGAGGATCAAATTTTTGTATAATCATGATTGAAATCTGAAAATAGGGGATACTATGACTTTGTTATGCCTTGTACGGATTTGTTAGCATTGAAGTTTCACGACTTTTATATATAATTGAAGATGTCTCCTTGTATTTTATTCTTGCCTAATTTTTTATATCAATAGAGTATGAGGGTTCCAAAGAAGGTGCTGTAGTTCGCTGGTATTGAGGATGTGTTTACTTCATCAAGAGGATCCACTAAGACACTGAAATTTCGACAAGGTTTCAAATTCTGTTCAGATTAATTTTTTTCTTCTAGATTGTTTAATTTTATAATCTCCCATTGATGTATTTATTCTAAGTATTGAAAAAGCAAGAATAGCATTATGCTGAATCTTTTAATTATAAGTACCAGTGGGTGAGCAATGCAGCCGAGGAGACCGTGAGCCTTGCATTTTACATGGTGATGTTCTATATGTTTAGGCCTGTGGAGAAGAATGAGTACTTTGTGCTTGATGATGAGGAGGAAGAGGCTGCCGAAATGGCCCTTAGGGAAGAGAAATTTGAGCTTTGAATAGGGAAACTCAATTTGGTTGGCTCTTCTTTTGGTTTTGGTTTAACAGTTGAACCTCTCTATGCCACAGATTTCAAGACATTCGGTGAAGCTCTTGTGGTTCAGGTCTGTTGGCAGCAAATGCTGTTACTCCCTTTTCTCAGTTTTTTTTATCATGTGTAATATTAGCATACCAAGAAAATTCTAATTTTCTCATCTTGTAGGGACGAGATTTCTTGGTTAAAAGTTTTAGGGAAATTGAGGGTCTTAAAATATCAGAACCCCAGGTTTGAGAAAACTCAATTATGTTTTTGTTAATTCCCTAATAGTTATTCTCTGTGTTTTGTCTCTTCCTAATATGTTTGTTGTTCTGCTTCATAAATGTGTATTCTTTCTTCCCACATGCAGGGGGCATTTTATCTATTCATTGATTTCAACTACTACTATGGAAAAGAAGCTGAAGGATTTGGTAGAATTGATGATTCGGAGTCCCTTTGTCGATATCTTCTGGATAAGGGCCATGTAAACTCTTTTAATGGCCTTTATTGTTTATTTGAGGAACATATTTAAGGGTCAGGTAAACTCTGAATCTGAATCTCTAGGAAGTTAGCATTTTTCGTTCGCCACCTCTGAGCTCGTCTCCAATCTGCTCTTTTTTGCTCTTTTATGCCGCTTTCTGCCGTTGCTCTGTTTTTGCTTCAAATCTGCTCTCGCCGCCGCTGCTCTGCTCTCTGCTCCGATCCCCCAGTCTCCGTCACTGCCTCTGAACTCTCTCGCCTTTGGTCAGTTCTTTCCACTGATCTGCTCTCATCTAGTTTCTGTGCCTCTCTCAAGATCTTATTTTCTGATTAATCGATGGTTAATGACTTGATGTGTTAACACATATGGATTCAACTTTTTTAATTTCTTTGTTCATTGATCTATTTTATTAGATTAGCTTTGATATTGCCTCTTTATGAGATGTAAATTCAATGTGTGATTAAATTCAGTAGGGGCTCTTTAATCTCTGGGCTCTGTTATGCTCAAATCCCATACTTGTCACATATGTTTTTGTTGCTAATTAATCTGTTTCTGGGCCATGAATATTGTCCTGATTCCTTGTTATGCCCCAAAATTGGGAAGGAATTCGAAATTTCAAATCAAGCATTGAGCTTCATTATCATTTTGTGATCTTCCTTCATTGACTTAACAACAACTTTGGAATGTGGAAGTTGAGTCAAAAACTGTTAGTTGTGTATGTAATTTAATGCTTGATATTCTTTTAATTAGTTTGAGTTAATTATTTCATCTGTGATATATAAGTGTTAGCACAGTAATTTACTTCTCATGTTTTTCATTTATTTTTGTGAATCAACCACTACATACATTTTGGAATCACGTGATGATTTCTTGGAAGACTTTAGCTATATGTGGGAGGGTAATTAAGTTTAAGTTTGCTTCATCATGTAAGGATGAAAACTATAGTATATTAAAATAGTACATTACATATATACTTTTGTTCATATTATATTGTGAATTAGCTCTTCAATTGAGTATTTAACAATGCTTTTAGTTGGCTCTGAGTTTATATTGTGGATTAGTCATAGGTAGAATTTGTGGTTTCAATCTAATCTTTGGTCATTTCATATGATTTGTGATTGCACTATTTTTGGGTTTTGCTTGCTTTCCTGGTAGTATTTGGCATGGTTAGGAGAAGGGAGCATTGATTGCCCTTGGATAGAAACAAGGCTGCTAAAAGAGAGTGAATCCGGTGAAACACTATCAGCTGCAACGTGGGAGGTAAGCATGTTTCCTTGCCACGCAGCCATTGGTTTATGTCTAATTGGTTATGAGTTGAAAACTTATATATGCAGATACTTTACTTGCTGGAAGTTGAAACTACCTTTTATGTCCATTGGATTGTGTTTTGCCGACTTCAAGTTTGTTTGTTCTCATTTTCATCTTTTCCCCTACTTTAGTCCCCTTTTGTGAAGCAGAATTTAACAGTGTAAGCCTATAGCATATTTAATTGAAGAGTGATGTGTACAAATTGAAAAGTTCATTACTATATCATGATAGGATGTAGTGTAGGTCCCACTCAAGGGTGAAGCCACACTCTCTCATTTGATGAACTGATAAGGTCCCAAATGAGTGCGTCCAACATGAGTCAAATCAATTCTTTATAATTTTTAGGAGTAATTATTGACGAACTAAACTTTAAGGAATAATTTGTAAGTAAATATTGGTGATAAAAGATTAAGTTGTGTAATTAGCAAATTGATTAAGTCTTGCTAAAGCACATTTCTTCTTGATGAACCATTAATAGTATACAAGTCATACCAAATGTGCCGTTTTAATTTATATTTATTTTTTCTTTTATTTCTTTGATAAACTGTGCAGTGTGCACCATTTATTAACATGGAACTCTTTAATTATATTTTTTACTATGTTTTTACAGGTATGAAGAGAAGAAGGCTAATAAAGAAGTATCAAAGTCCTAAAAAATTTCTCAAAATTGTTGAAGATGCTAAATTAGTGTTATTCCCTAATGCAAGAGGAAATGATCATATCTCAATTTTTAATTTTACCAAATTCTTAAAGTGTGAACTATACATGATTGTTATTCTTTGATTTAAGTAATATAATTTTCTTTTATTTCTTTTATGTTTTTACAGGTATGATGAGAAGAAGGCTAAGAAAGAAGGAGAGTTGAAGTGGGATTATGACTATGTAATTAGAACTTGTAGAATTCAACTTTTGAAATACATTGTTGCTATTTTTGTAAAATTTGTGGGATTGAATTTTGATTTGTTGAAATACAATATCATTTCTAGAATTTAACTTTTGATAATAGAAATCTTTGATGTTGAAGAGATTATGACAGTTTAAAACTGTCACTAAATATAGGAAAAAACTGTCACAGGAATAAATAACTTAGTAACGGTTTTAAATAGAAAAACTGTCACTAAAAATATTGTGACGATTTAAATAGTCACTAAATATACCTAAAAACTATCATAAGAACTAGTAACTTAGTGACGGTTTAAAATAGTCATGAAATATAAGAAAAAACTGTCACAGAATTTAGTAATTTAACGACAGTTTCAAAATGTTGCGAAATACAATATAAAAAACACCTTTACAAGTGTTACAAATTAGTGACGGTTTTATACTTTAAAAACCGTCACAAACAATTTAGCGACACTCCTTACCAACGGTGGTCCAAAACCGTTACTATGTCAGCTAGCGACGCTCAAATCTGTGACGCTTTCTTTAACCGTCGTAAAACCATTTAGTAATAGTTAAAACCGTCACCAAGCATTAAAAAAAACCGTCGTTAAAAAGCTATTTTGTTGTAGTGGGAATAGTTTGAAGTATATAACATTCATATAATAAACGTACTGAATATATTGTTTTATCTTTATTCAAAGTAAAATACAAATAAAACAGTTTAAAGTCTATAATATTTTTGAACCATAAGGAAAAAGACCTGAAAAAATAAGAACATATATAGCTGTAATAGTAGCATGTCAATTTTTCACTAAACTTTATATCATAAGGCTAATGAAAATTTATCGACAACCTAGTATTTTACTAACCTCATTAGAAAAGTAATTGGCATATGATGTTATGCTCCATGTTACAAATTTTATTTCAAATATGAAAGTATAATTAAGGGATAAGTATGATTTTGGTCCCCATTGTAGGGGCTGAAAATTTTTTTCGTCCCTCACCTTTTTTTCGCTCTAAAATGGTCCCCAAAGTTTCGGTTTGTTTTAAAATGGTCCCTCGGACCAAAATACCCCTATCCCTTCTTCTCCAAAATCATGCCACCACCACCACCACCAGAACCAGAACCACCACCACCACTCTCCACCCACTGCCACTCCATCACACCAACCAAAACTCAGAAAATCAACATCATCATCGTCATCCTCATCAGAACTCAAATCCAAAACTCAGATCCAGAACTCAAACTCAAACAAACAAAAACTCAACTCAAAAAATCATCATAAAAAATCCAGAACTCAACTCAGATAAACAAAAACTCAGATCCAGAATCAACAACAATACTCCAAATTCAAATTTCAGCAACAACAATATTCCATAACAAATTTCACAAAAAAATTCAGAAATTTCACAAAAAAATTCAATTCACAGAAGAAGAAGAAGAAGCGGCGGGCGGCGGTGGGTGCGGCGGCGGGAAGAAGAAGAAGAAGAAGAAGAAGAAGAGGCGGCGGTGGGTGTGGCGGCGGAAGAAGAAGAAGAAGAAGAAGAAGTGGGGGCGGCGGTGGGTGTGGCGGCGGAAGAATCGAAACTTTGGGGACCATTTTGGAGCGAAAAAAAGGCAAGGGACGAAAAAAATTTTCAGCCCCTACCTGGAGGACCAAAATCATACTTATCCTTATAATTAATAAATTAGTTATATCTACGACAAATATTTATACAAAGGTGTAAATCATAACATGTTACTAAAATAAAAATACTATTTTCTTATCAAAATATTATTAAAAACTTCGTTGAACATGACATTTATTGTTGATAATTTTGGATTGATGTCTTCATCTAGAATTACAATATTCAGGTCATTGTGACTCTTAACTCTTGACAAAGTAACGTAAATTTGTCTATGGGTGAATACTGATTTTGAAAAGTAAAGTCCTACATGTGACAATGATTTACCACATAGTGAAATACCTTGGTTTTTCAATATTTTTCTCCTCGTATATAGTATCCCGTCAGCCAATAAGGTTTAAGTTACATTCTAAATATGATTTGGTTTGCTAACACTATTAGATATCAATAGCATCACAAACAGTTTTCTTAATTGATGACCAGACCGCATTAATAGCTGTAATGAATTATCCATCGTCATACAGTAGTCCCATAAAATAGAAAGCACTTTCGAATCTAGGATGTGTAGTCTCATTAACTATCCTAATAGACTCATATGTTGTGCAATATTTTTGAACAATTAACAAAATTCTCATATAGTAGATATCACCTGTACCCAGTGGAACATAGTTTAACCTCCACATAGAATACTCTCTCTTGCGTGGATGTCATTCCCTTTCTTCTCTATCATAAATAATTTGATTTGAAAACTCATCGTACCTTAAAGTTTGACCTGCTTCAAATTTTTTATTGGCCTCCATCCATGCTAAGAATATCATACCTTTCTCTTTTTCTTAATCCATGATTTTCTCAAGATTGTCATCGTCTTTAAAGATGATATTTTACTTTTTAGGTAAATAAAAAGTTAATCTCCTCACTGAAGGTCATCTCCGATGAATATCATAAGCCAAAGTTCTCCATACAGTCTTTTATAATACATTTTTTTAAGTATGCTTTATCTTTTATAATTTTAATACTAACATACCAATAATAACATTTTAAATAAAAAAATAAAAAAATATTTATTCACCGAAAATAAATTTTTTTCAAAAAATTATAAAATAACAAACTTATAAACTAAATAGGTGTAATCAAACTCGGAGCATTGAAAGTATCAAAACTCACAAACCTAAATCCATATTGTAGGATACTTGACGATTCCAAAAGTCTCCGTACATCAGTACATTTGGTTTAAACTCACAGAACTATTCATTCTCTTAACAAATTCATGAATCGAGACACAAGAATCCTCTTAATTGAGGCATGTATTTTTTCTCCCTAGAATTGACACACAAAAATCAAAGAACAAATAAAAATAGTAAATAACACACTTAAAATATCAATAAAACAAATTTAACATTAATTTGGCAAAAAACTCACATCTTTATCGAGACAAACCATCTCATTGAGCATGGCAGTAGAGAATTTTTGTAGCTTGGTAGTGTCCAACTGTCCATAACATTATCATTCATATATATACACACAAATTTTCAACCATATAATTGATCTCAACAATTTTATGAATACCAATTACCATTGAAAAAAGTAGAGAAATTTTAAATAAGGCACATATGTAAAGGAAATAATTCATTATACTAAATAATCGAGATACAAGATGGTAATGAAAAATTTTTGTAACTCGGTAGTGTTCATAACCTTATCACTCATATATGTACACACAAATTATTAACTATATGATTGATTTCAACAATTTTATGAATACGAACGTCATTAAAAAAAGATAGAAAAAATTTAAAAGGTGCAATTAATTGTACTAAGAGCGGCATTATGAGTCATAACTCAGCAGAACGCATCATAGTTTGGCGTTACGTTATTAATCGGTGCCACATTATTAATCGGCAATCAACGTCATTAATTGGTAACTTACGTTATAATTCAGCTTAACGGAATGCTTTTCAAAAAGTGAAACGTCCAACCCAACATTATTGCTCTTTAATACAGACAATAAAGCAGAAACATAACCGACTAGTACATTTCCACCTACAAAAGGTATGATCTCCTATCCTAAAGACACATTGAATGCTCAATACTTACATAAACTTCGGAGTGCCTTTGCAGGTACACTCCCCCCTTATTCCTTGCTCACGCCTAGCACGATTGGACATTCTCTTGGAAAAAAGCTCGGATCTATACAAAAGCTCAAAGGTCGTCCCCGAAGATAATAACTCGGCATCGGCTCCTAGGGACCGAGCTCACCCTTCAGGTATCCATACAAGAACAATTGGCGCCCACCGTGGGGCCGAGAATATAATCCCTTCCATATATCATCGACCTCGAGGTTCTCGTTTGAAGTCATGGCTGAATACCTTCCACCCACACCATCCGAACTCCTTCAGATGGTGACCGAGTTGCGGCAAGCCAACCAGCGCATGGCCGAAGAGAACCAAAGAATGGCAAATCAAATTGCCAACTTGAATAACACCCAGATCGAAACAACAATGATCGGCAAGAACCGACAGGAGAAACCGAACATCAATCAGGACCAACACACGTCTCTGAAACCGCTCGGCACGACGAAGAGCAACCCGAGCATGATGAGGAAGCTTGGTCAGATGGTGAGGACGACAATCAAGAAAGTTCCCCTGGGCCATTCACGGTCGAGGTGATGAATTTCGTGTTACCCAGGAGGTTTACTCTGCCGACCACCCTAACTCCCTATGATGGGTTAGGTGATCCGAAGAAATATATCAAAAAGTTCACCTCCATAATGATAGTAAATGGTACATCTGATAAAGTTTTATGTCGTTGTTTTGCATCTTACTTAGACGGTCCTACACTTGATTGATTTTGTTCTTTTCCTGCAGGTTTTATTTATTGCTTTCGAGACTTATCAAAGCCCTTTGAGGAGCACTTTGCTGGATCCACCATTTACCTA
>NC_029790.2:76710430-76724928 GCF_000816755.2 Arachis ipaensis
TATCTTAATACAATCAAGCAAGGCCAGCACGAAAGCCTTAGGGACTACCTGACGCGCTTCACAAAGATAGCTATGAGTATACCCGACCTCCACCCCGAGGTGGAACTGCACAAAATAAAAAGCAAACTCCGACCAGAAAAATTCCAAGAAACTATTGTTGTAGCCAAACCTAAAACAATGGCCAAGTTCCGTGAAAAGGCTAAAGGTCAGATTGACATCGAGGAACTCCGACAAGCTCGGAAAATAGAAAAGCCTCACTACAGGGACGACGACAGAACACGACACACTATCGACGACTATATCATCGCGGACTGATCAAAATACTACTCTTTCCACCAAAAGCACGGACACACTACCGACGACTATATCATTGCCAAAGACCTTCTAGAGCGATTAGCTCGGCAATGTCACCTAGACAAATACATCGGCGACCACATACTGCGGCGAGCACCCCCTTCTGGCAAACAAAGCTCGGCCACACAGCATGGCCGAGATAAAGACCGACCGAACAACAACCATCCCGAACAACCAATACATATAATTAACTGTATTTCCGGAGGTTTTGTAGGTGGAGGAGCCACAAGCTCGGCAAGAAAGCGATCTTACCGAGCTATGCTTTCCATCAACGCTGATCAAACTCAACAGCAGACACTACCACACTCTCCACAGATAACATTCCAGACAGCCGATCATAATAATATGGTAGTGAATCTAGATGACCTGGTCGTAATCTCCCTACAGCTCGGAGATCTCCTAGTAAAAAAGGTGTTGCTAGACCCAGGGAGCAGTACCGACGTTCTCTTTTACTCCACATTCCAGAAAATGAAACTTAGCAATAACATCCTCCAACCTTCCACTGGTGACCTGGTAGATTTCTCAGGTGACAGAGTCCTGGTTATGGGCTCTGTGTGGTTACAAACCACACTTGGTGAGTTTCCTTCATAAAAGACTTCAGATATTCAATACTTAGTGGTTGATTATTTTAGTCCTTACAATTTAATACTTGGCCGACCTTTCTTAAATAGGTTCGGTGCTATAGTATCTACAATTAATCTTTGTATTAAGTTTTCTTTGTAGGATAACACAATTGCAACCATTCATAGTGATGCCCGAGAAGCCAGGGAATGCTACAACAACAGTCTCAAAAGACCTAACTCAAACACAAGAGCCCATGTTCACAACATCGGCAGCCTGGACGAGCTACCAGCTCTGGCCGATCTTGATCCCAGAGCGGGAACCCTTGAAAGACCAACCCCAACATAAGACCTGCATAAAATCTATTTCACAGAAAGCACGGACAAATTCACATACGTCGGCTCAATATTATCCTCAAAAGAGAAATCGTCATTCCGAGCATTCTTGCAGCAAAATGCCGACCTGTTTGCTTGGACGCCAGCTGATATGCCAGGCATCGATCCATCCATCATATCCCAGAAGTTGACATTAGATCCATCTGTCCGACCAGTAGCACAGAAAAAGAGAAACCTCGGCCATGACCGAAAACAAGCTTCCCTGGAAGAAACCAAGAAGCTCATCGACGCGGGCTTCATCCAAGAAATCAGATTCACAACATGATTGGCGAATGTTGTCATGGTAGAAAAACATAACGGTAAATGGCGCATGCATGTTGATTTCACTGATCTCAACAAAGCATGCCCTAAAGATTCCTATCCTTTGCCCTCTATTGATTGATTAGTTGATAACGCCTCTGGTTTTGAAAAACTCAGCTTTATTGATGCATATTCTGGCTATAACTAGATCCAAATGCATCCATCCGATCAAAATAAGACAGCCTTTATTACTAAATATGGAAACTACTGTTATAAAGTCATGCCATTTGGCCTTAAGAATGCAGGTGCAACATATCAATGTCTAATGGACAAAGTCTTCGGCAAACAGATTGGCAGGAACATTGAGGTCTACATTGACGATATGGTCGCCAAGACTAAGATCGGCAACAATCACCTTGACGACCTCGTAGAAATCTTCAGTCAACTAAGAAAATACAACATGCGGTTAAATCCCGAGAAGTGCGCATTCGGCGTCCAGAGCGGCAAATTCCTCGGCTTCATGCTCACAAGCCGAGGTATCGAGGCCAATCCAGAAAAATGCCGAGCTGTTTTAGACATGACAAGCCCACAAACCATCAAAGAAGTCCAGCGATTAACAGGGAGACTTGCTGCATTTTCTAGATTTTTACCCTGCCTAGCTTCTAAATCTTTATGTTTTTTCCAAACTTTAAAAACAAAAAAGCTTTGCATTGGACTGATGACTGTGAACATGCATTCCAAGTTATTAAAGAAAATCTTTCAAAACCACCAATCTTACAAACCCCCATTCAGGGGAAACCATTATCCTTATATTTATCTATCACTAACTGGGCTATAAGCTCTGCTCTTGTTGCAGAAAGGAAAAAGAAGCAGTTTCCAATCTATTTTACCAGCAAAATATTACAGAATGCCAAACTTCGGTATCCGACTATTGAGAAGCTGGCTCTAGCTCTTGTCTTCTCGGCCAGAAGACTTCGGCCATACTTCCAGAGTCATGTAATCCATGTTCAGACAGATCATCCTTTGCGACAAGTCCTTCAGAAACTAAAACTGGCTGGCCGACTAGTAAAATGGTCGGTCGAACTTTCCGAGTTCGACATCAGATACCAAGGACGATCATCTATCAAATCTCAATTCTTGGCCAATTTTATTGCTGAATTCACAGTACCAGACATCGCCGAAAGTTCACCAGAATGGTCTCTGTATGTAGACGGCTCCTCTAACCTACAAGGATGTGGCGCTGGGATCATACTCGATGATGAAAATGGTAACATCATTGAGCAATCGCTTCACTTTTCCTTCAAGGCAAGCAACAACCAGAGTGAATATGAAGCCCTTATTGCCGGCCTTAGACTAGCATCCGATCTCAATATAGCCGAGCTTAAGGTATACTGTGATTCTCTGCTAATTGTTCAGTAGGTAAATGAGCTATACCAGGTAAAGGACCCTTTATTATCCAAATATCTAGCAATTGTTCAAACTTTACTTTCAGAATTTCATAAATGTCAGATTGAACATATACCTCGGGAGAACAATAGCAGAGCTGACATACTCTCTAAGCTTGCCAGCACACAAATAAATAATTCCTCCCTTCACCGATCTACCTTTATTAAACCTAGCATAGAATTAACAAGGGTTCTAAGTGTAACGCAGGATGCAGATTGGAGAACTCCATACATAAATTATCTTCGGATAGGGATCTTGCTAGGCGAAGTCGAAAACATTCGGCACTTTCGCCGATAGGCGTCCTTCTTTACAATTTATAACAATTACCTATATAAACGAGGATTCTCTCGTCTTTTACTAAAATGTCTTTGCAGAACAGAAGCCGATCTTGCGCTTGCTGAGGCACATGAGAGTATCTGTGGTACAAACCTTGGAGCTCGAAGCCTGTCTTCAAAGATCCTTAGAGTTGGATTCTATTGGCCGATGCTACAACAAGATTGTAAAACAAAAGTCAAAAGTTGTTAGATGACCTGGTCGTAATCTCCCTACAGCTCGGAGATCTCCTAGTAAAAAAGGTGTTGCTAGACCCAGGGAGCAGTACCGACGTTCTCTTTTACTCCACATTCCAGAAAATGAAACTTAGCAATAACATCCTCCAACCTTCCACTGGTGACCTGGTAGGTTTCTCAGGTGACAAAGTCCTGGTTATGGGCTCTGTGTGGTTACAAACCACACTTGGTGAGTTTCCTTCATAAAAAACTTCAGATATTCAATACTTAGTGGTTGATTATTTTAGTCCTTACAATTTAATACTTGGCCGACCTTTCTTAAATAGGTTCGGTGCTATAGTATCTACAATTAATCTTTGTATTAAGTTTTCTTTGTAGGATAACACAATTGCAACCATTCATAGTGATGCCCGAGAAGCCAGGGAATGCTACAACAACAGTCTCAAAAGACCTAACTCAAACACAAGAGCCCATGTTCATAACATCGGCAGCCTGGACGAGCTACCAGCTCTGGCCGATCTTGATCCCAGAGCGGGAACCCTTGAAAGACCAACCCCAACATAAGACCTGCATAAAATCTATTTCACAGAAAGCACGGACAAATTCACATACGTCGGCTCAATATTATCCTCAAAAGAGAAATCGTCATTCCGAGCATTCTTGCAGCAAAATGCCGACCTGTTTGCTTGGACGCCAGCTGATATGCCAGGCATCGATCCATCCATCATATCACACAAGTTAGCATTAGATCCATCTATCCGACCTGTAGCACAGAAAAAGAGAAATCTCGGCCACGACCGAAAGCAAGCTTCCCTAGAAGAAACCAAAAAGCTCATCAACGCGGGCTTCATCCGAGAAATCAGATTCACAACATGGCTGACGAACGTCGTCATGGTTAAAAAACTTAACGGTAAATGGCGCATGTGTGTTGATTTCACTGATCTCAACAAAGCATGCCCTAAAGATTCCTATCCTTTGCCCTCTATTGATTGATTAGTTGATAACGCCTCTGGTTTTGAAAAACTCAGCTTTATTGATGCATATTCTGGCTATAACTAGATCCAAATGCATCCATCCGATCAAAATAAGACAGCCTTTATTACTGAATATGGAAACTACTGTTATAAAGTCATGCCATTTGGCCTTAAGAATGCAGGTGCAACATATCAATGTCTAATGGACAAAGTCTTCGGCAAACAGATTGGCAGGAACATTGAGGTCTACATTGACGATATGGTCGCCAAGACTAAGATCGGCAACAATCACCTTGACGACCTCGTAGAAATCTTCAGTCAACTAAGAAAATACAACATGCGGTTAAATCCCGAGAAGTGCGCATTCGGCGTCCAGAGCGGCAAATTCCTCGGCTTCATGCTCACAAGCCGAGGTATCGAGGCCAATCCAGAAAAATGCCGAGCTGTTTTAGACATGACAAGCCCACAAACCATCAAAGAAGTCCAGCGATTAACAGGGAGACTTGCTGCATTTTCTAGATTTTTACCCTGCCTAGCTTCTAAATCTTTATGTTTTTTCCAAACTTTAAAAACAAAAAAGCTTTGCATTGGACTGATGACTGTGAACATGCATTCCAAGTTATTAAAGAAAATCTTTCAAAACCACCAATCTTACAAACCCCCATTCAGGGGAAACCATTATCCTTATATTTATCTATCACTAACTGGGCTATAAGCTCTGCTCTTGTTGCAGAAAGGAAAAAGAAGCAGTTCCATATTTCTAGAGCCATGAAATCCATGTTCAGACAGATCCTCCTTTGCGACAAGTCCTTCAGAAACCTGAGCTGGCTGGCCGACTAGTAAAATGGTTGGTGGAGCTATCGGAATTTGATATCAAGTATGAAGGCCGAACATCTATCAAGTCCCAATTCTTGGCCAACTTCATCGCCGAGCTCTCAGTACCAGACACAACCAAAGACTACATCGAATGGTCTTTATACGTTGATGGATCATCCAACCCACGAGGATGTGGAGCAGGTATCATACTTGATGATAGCCACGAAACATCATCGAACATTCCCTCAATTTTTTATTTAAAGCAAGCAACAACCAAAGTGAGTATGAAGCCCTAATTGCCAGCCTTAGACTCGCTGCCAACCTAAACATCACCGAACTTAAGGTATACTACGACTCCTTACTCATCGTCCAGCAGGTAAACAACTTATACCAAGTAAAGGACCCTTTACTTTCTAAATACCTTGACATTGTACAAAATTTACTTTCAAAATTTTCTAAATATGAAATACAGCACATACCCCAGGGAGAGTAATGGCCAAGCTGACATTCTGTCTAAACTCGCCAGTACTCAACCAAACGGGTCATCCCTTTATCAATCAACATTGCTTAAGCCAAGCATTGAACTCACAGAAATCTTAAGTGTAACACAGGAGGCAGATTGGAGATCTTCATACATAGAATATCTTAGGACAGGAATCTTGCCAGACGATGTCAAAAATATCCGACACTTTCAACGACAAGCATTCTTCTTTACAATTTATAACAACCGCCTATATAGACGAGGATTCTCTCGTCCATTACTAAAATGTCTTTGCAGAACAGAAGCCGAACTTGCACTTGCCAAGGCACATGAAGGGATCTGTGGTACATACCTCGGAGCCCGGAGTCTGTCTTCAAAAATCCTCAAAGCTGGATTTCTTGCAGAGAGGAAAGGTGAAGTAGGCAGGACTTTGACTCAGGACGTTAGTGGTGTCAACGTTAAGTGAAAGTGTGGGTTCAAGAACGTTAGTGACAATCACCCAAAGTTTGGGTGATTCCTCCAACCAGGGTTGTAGGTCTTAGAGTATGGGTCATGATTTTGTCTAGGTGAATTCCCAATGTAGTTGTCTTTCTCCTACTCACTCTCTGCCTCTGCATTCACTCCCTCTTGGGTTGTTGATGAGGTGGTGATTGCTGCTACTTGGGTCCTCTCCATCTTCTTGGTGAGGTCAGTTAAATGCTTGGTAATGAGCTTGTTTTGGGCCAGCAGAGCATCTACATTGTTTAGCTCCATCACTCCTCTAGTGTTCCCTCTTTCGGAGGCATAGAAGTAGTCGTTCTCTGCTACAGTTTCAATGACATCTATGGCCTCCTCAATGGTCTTCTTCTTGTTCAGAGATCCCCCGGATGAGTGGTCTACTGCTTTCTTTGATTCATAAGAAAGGCCTTCATAGAAAATGTGTAGCTGCACCCATTCATTGAACATATCTGGTGGACACCTCCTCGTTAGGTCCTTAAACCTCTCCCATGCTTCATATAGAGTCTCACCATCCTGCTGCCTGAAAGTTTGAACCTCAGCTCTCAGCCTGTTAATTCATTGAGGGGGATAGAATCTGGCTAAAAATTTGTTCACCACATCTTCCCAGGTTGTCAAACTCTCCTTAGGGAAGGATTCCAGCCATTTAGATGCCTTATCCTTGAGTGAGAAAGGGAACAAAAATAGTCTATAGGTGTCAGGATGAACACCATTAGACTTCACAGTATCGCATATCCTCAGGAAGGTGGTTAGATGTTGATTGGGGTCTTCTTGGACGCCTCCTCCGAATGAACAGTTGTTCTAAACAAGGGTGATGAGCTGTGGTTTTAGTTCAAAGTTGTTGGCATGTATGGTTGGCTTTTGAATGCTACTCCCACAGTTTCCTGGGTTTGGGTTGATGTAGGAGCCTAGAACTCTTCTCTCTTGTCCAGCATGATTTGCTAGACCTTCTCTGCCATGGTTGTGAGCCACTTCTTCATGGATGTTCTCCATATTCTCCTCCATGTCTAGTTCAAAGTACTCTTCCTCTTCCTCAGCACCCACTACTCTTTTTCCTCTTGCTTCCCTCCTTAATCTAAGGAAGGTCCTCTCAGGTTCAGAATCAAAGGAAGTTGAAGCCTCGCTTCTCCTCCCTGTCATACAACCAACAAAGTACAAGCAAGGAAACAGATCCAGAAAGTATTCTATTAGAATTACTGTTAGTGTGAGTGATGCAATATATCAAACAGTTAGTGGGTTAGTGAACTGAATTGTAAATAACTAAAAAAAATAAACGAAAAAGTAGGGGGAAGGGAATACAAAGGAAACACCCTTCTGTTTAGTTTATGATTCAGACGCAATGATACCAGTGGAGATCTCCCAATCCTCACTGCGCACTGAAATGGCCGACCAAACTACAAAAGACATAGCTTGGCAATCCGAACTTGACCTCATAGAAGAAGTCAGATCGTCCACAATAATCAAACAATTGGCTACGCAACAACTCATCGCTTGAAGACATAATAAAAGACTTCACCCAAGGTCTTTCCAAGTAAATGACCTTGTGCTCAGGAAAACAGAACAAGCTAGACGACCATCAACTCATGGCAAACTAGCACCCAATTGGGAAGGCCCTTACTGAATAACAGAAGTCATCGGCAATGGAGCTTGCCGACTACAAACCTTAGATGGTAAAGATCTACCTAATACTTGGAATGTATCTTCTTTAAAGCTATATTACAGTTAAAACCAGGGATAGGCAAGTACTCTTTTTCCTACTACCAAGATTTTTCCCAAAAAGGGTTTTGCTTGGAGAGGTTTTAACGAGGCTAGCCTACCTGGGCCTTTGAAATCAAAGGTTTTACAATAAATAAATTTATTATCCAGTCAATACTCTTTTCATTTCATACTTCTCATTTATTTAATATTTATACCACCGATTTATACTCCGAACCGACCATTCGGTAACAATAAGTCCAAACAGCCGAACTATAATCTAACTCTGACCATTCGGATACTATCAATCAAATGAACTACCGATCTATATTCTAAATCCAATCATTCAGATTCTATCCTTCAAACAACTAACCGATCTAACTCAGAATCTGATCAATTAGACTCTATCAGTCAAACAAACCGAACTTACTTCGAAAACGATCATTCGGAACCTCTCAGTCAAATTAAATATCCGATCTTAATCGGAAGTCGATCATTCATAATTCATCAATCAATCCATCAAATAACTGATCTTAGTCAGAATCCGAACACTATGATACTATCATTTCAATCAAATAGCCGATTATAATCCGAACCCGACCATTCGGCAAATATCAGTCAAAACAAATAGCCGATCTTAATAACAGATCACCGAACAGATACTTGGAAACTGACTTTATCAAAATTATTGCCGATCACTAAAACAGAATACAGTTATTATCATACAAAACCCATGCCCATTAATCGGCATCTCAAACTCGGCCTACTCAGCCTTTCTATGACGCTTCACAATCAAATTAATGGCATTTCACCATTACAACAATTTTAACTAAAATATTTGGCTCCAACCTAAACTCACATACCAAATAAAAACCCACTTATTATACAGCAATAATATTATATTATAACATGCAGAAACAGCATGTAAACAGAAACATCCAAGTTTGTTTTTCTCCAAAAATAGTAGTAAAATATAAGTTACAAGCATAAAAGCCCAACATAGGAGCAACATAGTTTACAAACAAAAAACAAAATAGAACCAAACCAAATTCCTATCAAACATTTTCAGCCTCTCCCTCAACATCACCATCATCTTCCACCATGGCCCCATCTTGAACAATCTTCCCCGGATCCATCTGAGACAAATCAACATTAGGAGCGAGAAACTTAGCTTGCTAAAAAGCTCGCTCAAAACCTTCCACGAATGAATCAAGGATCTCAGTTCTCCTCTGCTTTTCAACCTCTTTCAACTTCGCTGTAACTTCAATTACTTTAGCACTCATGCTAGAAAGGTCGGCCTCTTTCTTGTTAACATCTTCCACCTCTTTCAAATAATTTTTCCTAATTTCCTTCAGCTCCTTCTCCATTTCTGATAACTTGGTCTCCAATTCAGCAACTTTCTTACCCTTTAACTCCAGCTCCTCCTTTAAAATTGGATCGTGCTTAAGCTCGGCAAACCTCCGATGTTTCTTCTCTCGGCTACACCCCAAACTGGCAAGCCTAAAACCAATCACTTAAAACAAAAGATAAAGAACACCATCTTTAGACTTCCAACTATATATAAAAAATAGGAACAACTCAAAAAATACAAAATACCTGCATATATTGATCTATGGCGACGTCACCAACCTCATCCGCCAGCGCTACATCCGCCGAAGTTTGACAAACATCATCGGCAACAACCATATAGGGGAAGTCTTTCACCCACAACGACGATCGATCACTTTGATCGGTAACGTCATGCAATCTCTGCTGACTTTTGAAAAAACTTTGAATTTCCTCAAAAGGAACTTCACCCCATCATCCTCGGAACATTAAGATAAATCGACAACACTTGTTTTCCTTTTCTTCACAATAACTTTTCTTCTTCCTGGCTTCGGCTGATTAACTTCACCAACACCCACAGCCTTTTCTACTTTGGAAGTAGAACCCTCTATATCAACATTTTTGCTCTTAACTCGAGCTCTCATAGTAGATGCCGAAACCCTTGGATACTTTCCACCTGAAAACATAGAAAACCAAAACATTAAAGCCATACTTCAAATCCTATTAACACAACAGTATTAACAAAACTCACCTAAATATTCTACCACAGCCTGCCTATCCTCCTCCCATTTTAGCAAATCAAACACCGACAACAACTCCTTCCGATCAATAGCTTCCACCAAATACTCAATGATACATTCATCCCTTGAGCTAATGATTTCCGGCCCCAGAATATTCTGAGGCTCTGAACACCACCAAAGTGGAAATTTCTCCCCTAAATGCTCATCAACGTAAAAGGGAAACTCCCCTTCAACACTGGTCACCTTCAAATACATCTCCTTAAAATCCTTAAAGGATGACTTATACAGCTTAAAAATAGCAAACCTCGGGGAGCTATTCAAGTTCACCCACTCCCCTTTTCAGACACCTTTTGCCTGAAATAAAGAAAAGAACAACTCCACAGAAGGAGCCTCCTCCAAAAAATCCATCAGAATTTCAAAACCACGCAAAAATGCCCATCCATTAGGATGGAGTTGCGAGGGAGCACAGTTAAGTTGCCTCAAGACCTGACACTCAAACTCACTAAACGACGACCTCACCTTCAATTCCTCCAACACATAGCTATACATATAGAAGAACTCAAACTTTTCCTTCCTATGAAAAATACGATCACTAGAAACACAAGGACGCATCTCAAATAGAACACCAGAACCACCCTTCGCAACTTTAGTCTTGTCTATCTCCTTCACAGATTCTTCATCCAAGAACAGTGAGCACGTTTCCTAACATCATCACTCACCCAATCATATGACCAATCAACTTTATCTTTCTTCTCTTTCTCAAAACCCATTTGGAAAAAATAAAATGAAGAGGAATAATGGAAGTTACAGAGATGAAGAGAAAAATAGCATACCTCTTTTGCTCATTCTTTTTTCTCCTAATGCAACTGATACACATACAAACCTTGAACCAAACACAAAACCCCTTGGACTCCAAAAAACTATTAACTTCCCACTACAAAACGGTTCTCGAATCCATCAACCAATCTAATCAATCATATCAAAAGCCACTATGCACATTGGGAATACGCACGGCCTGCATAACGCATTTAATTTTTCTCTCTCCTAATTATAACACTGCTTAGCATTAAAAACTATTTAATAAAGCAGATTAAACTGGGGACTACAAGGCATAACCACCCGCCAAACTATTCAATAGCCGACTTATACATCAATTAAAGCTCAACCTGCTTCATTAAAACATATTCCCAGGCTAAGCTTAGGGGTTATGATCCGACCGTTACAAATATCAAGTCATAACTCGGCATTATGAGTCATAACTCAGCAGAACGCATCATAGTTCGGCGTTACGTTATTAATCGGCGCTATGTTATTAATCGGCGCCACATTATTAATCGGCAATCAATGTTATTAATCGGCAACTTACGTTATAATTCATCTTAACGGACTGCTTTCCAAAAAGTGAAATGTCCAACCCAACATTATTGCTATTTAATACAGACAATAAAGCAGAAGCATAACTGACTAGTACATTTCCACCAGCAAAAGGTATGATCTCATATCCTTAAGACACATTGAATTCTCAATACTGACTTAAGTTTCGGAGTACCTTTGCAGGTACACTGACGTTGGGATTTTTGCCAGTAAAGAATGTCATAAAAACAGTCGCGTTGTAGATATAGTCTCTAAACCGACAAAAATCCCTTCGTACAAACGTTTTGGTTGTCACAAGTAACAAACCCCTTTGAAATTGATAACCGAGTATTCAAACCTCGGGTCGTCTTCTCAAGGAATTGTAGGGAGGTATGTTCTTATTATTGGTTATGGAGATTGTAAATTTGGGGTTTTGAGAAATTTGGAGTTTGGGCAATGTGCACAGGTATATTTTCAAAGCAATAAAAATAAATAAATAACTGAAAAATAAGCTTATCCTTATCAATTATAATGAGAATTAGATTTTTCTCCCACTTTATTAACCTCTAACTATGAAGGCAAGTTAAGTGGATGAATTAATTCTTGAAGAATTCCAATTCTCAATCAATAATGAGTTTGATAACTCAAGAGTCACCAATTATTTAACCAAAGCCAAAAGGGAAGTATCTAAATTAAATTAAAAGTAAAAC
Source organism: Arachis ipaensis (assembly GCF_000816755.2). Lineage (NCBI taxonomy): Eukaryota > Viridiplantae > Streptophyta > Magnoliopsida > Fabales > Fabaceae > Arachis > Arachis ipaensis. The sequence continues at coordinate 76,722,526 of NC_029790.2, forward strand.
AATCTTAAATCTGAAATACCTCAATAATATCAATTAAGAAAATCATAACATGAATGTATCATAAGCCAAATAGGCAACATAACTAATATAAGCATTAAAGTATCTGAACGTAAGAGATAAATATAAAGTAAAAGAACGTTGAACCTGGGATTGAGAGTCACTCCTAAAACTAAGAGAATTCCTAAATCCTAATCCTAAGAGAGAGGAGAAAACCTCTCTCTCTAAAAACTACATCTACTCCTAAAATTGTGAATTATGAAAGCCTTCTTATGAATGGATGTATTCCTCCACTTTATAGACTCTAATCTGTGTTTTCTGGGCTGAGAACTGGGTCAGAAACAGCCCAGAATTCGCTGGTCTCGAATTCAAATGCGCTGATTTCCGTCACTGCGACATGGCCGCATGGATCACGCAGTCGCATCACCTAGCGTCAGGGGAACTATAGCATATTATATATCAAATCGAAGCCCCGGACGTTAGCTTTCCAACGCAATTGGAACCGCGTCGTTTGGACCTCTGTAGCTAAAGTTATAGCCGTTTGAGTGCAGAGAGGTCAGGCTGGACAGCTTAGCAATTTCTCCAACTTCTTGCATTCCTTACACTTTTGGATGCTTTCTTCCCATCCTCCAAGCCATTCCTGCCTTATAATATCTAAAAATACTTAACACACATAGCAAGGCATCTAATGGTAATACTAGAAGATTAATAATAAGCAATTATAAGATCAAAGAAGCATGTTTTCAATCATAGCACAAAATCAGGAAGGAAATATAAAACCATGCAAATATTATGAATAAGTGGGTAAAGAGTTGATGAAATCCATTCAATTGAGCACAAGATAAACCATAAAATAGTGGTTTATCAACCTCCCCACACTTAAACACTAGCATGTCCTCATGCTAAGCTCAAGAGAAACTATAAAGATGAAGAGGAATGATAGAATGTATGAAATGCAATCCTATCTATATGAATGCGACTAAATGTGAAATGATTCTACCTACTTGGTTAAAAAGTAAATAAGCTCTTCAAGACAAAAATAAATCAGATTTCACCAATTCAAATTATACAGTAAAAGACAAGTAAACTTGTAAGAAGATAGCTTATGAAAGCAGGGAACATAGAATTAAGCACTGAACCCTCACTGGTAGTGTATATCACTCTAATCTTTCAAGTGTATATGGTTATTCACTCTACTCTTCTCTAGTCATGCTTTCTAAAACTTGTTCTTCATCTAACCAATCAACAAATATTTAATGTACTAATGCAAACATCATGAGGTCTTTTCAAGGTTGTAATGGGGCTGAGGTAAAGGTAAGGATATATGTATGGCCAAGTGAGCTATAATATGAATCTTCAATTAACCTAAGCTCTCACCTAATATACATATACTCTATATACTTTAAATTCATGCCTAGCTACCCATAATTCTCACTTTTGTATAATTTCCATACTCATGTACCAAATTTTCTTTAATTTTTATCACATGTGCATTGATCTTTTATTAACTTAACATTAGGGTAATTTTGTCCTCTTATTTATTTATTTATATTATATTTTTTTTTCTTTTTCTCTTTTTTTTTCCTTTTTTTTTGAATCATAAAAGCAAACATAACTTATCAATACACATGGATTTTCTATTATTTTTATATTTTGGTTTTTCATGAGTAGGTTCCCAAATTCCTGATATTCAAATAAATTAGAAACATTATACTTTTCCTTTATTAACCCATGTTCCCACAGTTTCCCCATACTTAATTAACACACTATCTTAAGCTAACCAAAGATTCAATTGGGATATTTAATTGTTTTTCTACTTTAAGGCTAGTGATGTGGTAAAATATAGAACAAGAGGGGTTAAAAGGCTCAAAGTGGCTGACAATGGTAATTTAAAGGGTAGGCTTATTTGGGATAAGTGAGCTAAAATCAAATAATGACCTCAATCATATGCAAACATGTAAATACACTAAATAATGGACATATAGGTTGGAACAAAATATAGATTACAATCATAGAGAAGGGAACACACAGGAATAAAATATTTATGGTTAAATAATGTAACTATGTAAATAAGCTCAAAGTCTCACAGGTTGTGTGTTCTTTGACTCAAAAACCATGTTCTAAATACATCTTCAAACAAATTTAACACATAAAAATTTTTAAAAATTTTTATTTAAATTAGTGAAATTTTTTTTTTCAAAAATAGGATCTTAAAAAGAGATTTATTATTTTAACCAAGTAGTAACTAAATGCACAAAATCAAATAAATATGCAATCAAATATGCAGATTCAACAATGAACAAATAAAGAAAATAAGATTATTGATGTTGAAAAGAAAGTACTAACCCACAGAGATTGGTATCGACCTCCCCACACTTAAAGATTGCACCGTCCTCGGTGCATGCT
>NC_029790.2:76725862-76738122 GCF_000816755.2 Arachis ipaensis
GATTTGTGCTAGTGGCGCGAGTGCAGCCTCGCGGTCGCACAACTCTCTGTTCAAAACTCAGTATTGCCAAAATCCAGGGTGACGCGGTCGCGTGGTCGACGCGATCGCGCGGGTGGCCTTATTTCCAATATGACGCGGACGCGTGGGGCACGCGTTCGCGTGGGGCACGCGTTCGCGTGGGAGGGCTTGGGCTGCCAGCATGAGTCCAGCCCAACTCCAGCACAACTTTCGGCCATGCACCCTTTTTACGCCGATTTCAGGTCACGCGGCCGCGTGGGTGACGCAGTCGCGTGGGAGGTCATTATTCCCATATGACGCGGTCGCGTGGGTTGATTTGTGCCATTGGCACGCCTCCAGCGCTGCTCCTGCGAAACTCTCTGTTCATATTAATATTGTCTCCCATCTCCTTGCGACGCGAACGCGTCGCTGATGCGGTCGCGTCGCGTGCTCGCTTCTTTTTTTTTTGTAATCTGAAAAATGCAGAATGCAGTGTTAATATGAATGTGATTCTCCACCAATGTTTATATCTCCAGTAACTTCTGGGGTCCCAAACTAAGCATGTAAAGCCCTTAAGAAGCTTCAAACAGATTCTTAGGCTCCTGGGGTGACAAATGTCATAGCAGATTCCAAGATCCCAAATCTTGCTTTTACACCCATTTTTTTGTTGATCATCATGATTCCATATGGGTGGCAAGCAATCTGAATTCTCACTGAAGTGTCCAAACAACTTCCTAGACCCATTCAATTGAGCTTTATACCAACCTTTGCGTTTAAACTTAAAGCTTCCAACCATAATGAACCTTGCAAGACAATTCTTACCACTGACCATCTTCCTCTTATTCTTAATGCCACAAAGAGCTCTAAGTTGACCATCTGTCTCCAGTAGCCCATATTCAAGTGGGATTAGAAAGCTAAGGGATATGAATTTTACCCACTTGAATGTTGTGAAGGATGATGGCAACTTAGGGGGAGGGGTTTCCAACAACTTTGGCAAGGTAATTTCAAGCTCCACTCCCTTGTGCTCTTCTTTGACATCTTCTACCTCTTGATCAACCTCTACAAAATCTTCAACCATGATCTGCCTTGGAGGTTGTACGCTCTTCTCAATATTAACATCAAACACCGTGGAAGGAGGCTCTGTGACTGGACTTTCCAATGGAGGTACAACATTTCTTAAGTTCGCAACCACTTCTTCCTTTTTAATAATTGCTGCTTTGTCCAGTTGTTTAAGTATAAAATCGTACTCATCCTCGATATTTTTCTTTCTATGACAACTCCTTTCAACTATTCTTTCATCTTCAAGGGTCTCTCCTACCCTCCTAAAATTGTGAATTATGAAAGCCTTCTTATGAATGGATACATTCCTTCACTTTATAGACTCTAATTTGTGTTTTCTGGGCTGAGAACTAGGTCAGAAACAGCCCAGAATTCGCTGGTCTCGAATTCAAATGCGCTGATTTCCGTCACTGCGACGCGGCCGCATGGATCATGCGATCGCGTCACCTAGCGTCAAGGAAACTATAGCATATTATATTTCAAATCGAAGCCCCGGACGTTAGCTTTCCAACGCAATTGGAACCGCATCGTTTGGACCTCTGTAGCTAAAGTTATAGCCGTTTGAGTGCAGAGAGGTCAGGCTGGACAGCTTGGCAATTTCTCCAACTTCTTGCATTCCTTCCACTTTTGCATGCTTTCTTCCCATCCTCCAAGCCATTCCTGCCTTATAATATCTGAAAACACTTAACACACATATCAAGGCATCTAATGGTAATAAGATATGATTAATAATAAGCAATTATAAGATCAAAGAAGCATGTTTTCAATCATAGCACAAAATCAGGAAGGAAATATAAAACCATGCAAATATTATGAATAAGTGGGTAAAGAGTTGATGAAATCCACTCAATTGAGCACAAGATAAACCATAAAATAGTGGTTTATCATACACTCCCCCTTGTTCCTTACTCACGCCTAGCACGATTGGAAATCCTCTTGGAGAAAAGCTCAGATCTATACAAAAGCTCAAAGGTCGTCCCCGAAGGTAATAACTCGGCGTCAGTGATGAGCGGATAATTTATATGCTTTTTGGCATTATTTTTACATAGTTTTTAATATGTTTTAGTTACTTTTTATTATATTTTGATTAGTTTCTATGCAAAAATCACATTTCTGGACTTTACTTTGAGTTTATGTGTTTTTCTATAATTTCAAGTATTTTCTGACTGAAATTAAGGGACCCGAGCAAAAATTTGATTCAGAGGCTGAGAAAGGACTGCAGATGCTATTGGATTCTGACCCTCCTGCACTCGAAGTAGATTTTCTGGAGCTACAGAAGCCCAATTGGCGCGCTCTCAATTACGGTGAAAGTAGACATCTTCGGTTTTCCAGCAATATATAATAGTCCATACTTTGCCCGAGATTTGATGGCCCAAACTGGCGTTCAACGCCAGCCAGAGACCCTTTTCTCGCGTAGAACGCCAGAACTGGCACCAGAACTGGAGTTAAATGCCCAAACTGGCACCCAAGCTGGCGTTTAACTCCATGAATGGCCTATGCACGTGAAAGCTTCAAAGCTTAGTCCAAACACTCACCAAGTGGGCCCCGAAAGTGGATTTCTGCACTATCTGCACTTAGTTACTCATTTTTTGTAAACCTAAGTTACTAGTTTAGTATAAAAACTACTTTTAGAGATTCATTTTGTAACTCATGACATTTTATATCTCATATTATATTTTCTACGGCATGAGTCTCTAAACCCTATAGGTGGGGGTGAGGAGCTCTGCTGTGTCTCAATGGATTAATGCAATTACTATTATTTTCTATTCAATCACGCTTGATTCTGTTCTAAGATACTCGCTGGTACTTCAATATAGAGAATGTGATGATCCGTGACACTCATCATCATCCTCAAATTTATGAACGCGTGCTTGACAACCACTCCCGTTCTACCTGAGCTCAACGTAGTCATTGGGCGACAGCTTGAGTGCGTATCTCTTGGGTCTCTAATCCACGGACCGAGTCCGTGAGATTAGAACCTTCGTGGTAGAGGCTAGAACCAATTGGCAGTATTTCTGAGATCCGAAAAGTCTAAACCTTGTGTGTGGTATTCCGAGTAGGATCTGGAACGGGATGACTGTGACGAGCTTTAAACTCATTGCGCAAAAGGATAGAGAGATCCTATTCCGACACAAGTGAAAACCGACAGATGATTAGCCATGCGGTAGCTGTACCTGGTACTTTTCATCCGAGACGAGAGATCCGTCAATTGATTAGCCATACAGAAACCATGCCTAGTATTTTTTATCCGAGAGGACGGATGGTAGCCATTGACAATGGTGATCCACCAACATATAGCTTGCCATTGAAGGAAGCCATGCGTGTTTGGAGAAGAAGACAGTAGGAAAGCAGAGATTCAGACGACAGAGCATCTCCGAAACCTCAACATGTTCCTCATTACTGAATCATAAGTAACATGCAATTCATGTTATTTACTTTTCATAAACAAAAATAATTTTAATCACTAATCTCCTGACTAAGATTTACAAGATAACCATAGCTTGCTTCAAGCCGACAATCTCAGGAAGAACCTACTGAGTTTCTGGCACAATTCTTACAAATTGCTGACACAGTATGTGATAAGGAAGTAGATCAGGATGTCTACAGATTATTACTATTTCTATTTGCTGTAAAAGATCAAGTTAAGAGGTGGTTAAATAACCAACCCACAGCAAGCATAAGAACATGGAAATAGTTATCAGACAAATTCCTGAATCAATATTTCCCTCCAAAAAGGATGACATAGCTAAGGCTGGACATCCAAGGCTTTAAACAAGAGGATAATGAATCTCTTTATAATGCCTGAGAGAGGTACAGAGAGATGCTAAGGAAATGCCCCTCTGAAATGTTTTCAAAATGGGTGCAGTTAGACATTTTTTACTATGGGCTTACAGAAAAGGCCCAGATATCTCTAGACCACTCAGCTGGTGGATCTATACATATGAAAAAGACAATTAAAGAGGCTCAAGAGCTCATTGATATAGTTGCCAGAAATCAGCACCTATACTCAAGTGGTGAGACCTCCATGAAGGAAGAGGCTGAGGCAATATCCACTGAACTTAGTCCTCCAGAACAAATTGCTGAACATAATCAGCAACTATTTTCTATAACAAAACAGTTAGCAGAATTTAAAGAGATGCTACAAGAAACCAAAGATGCTAACCAGAATATGGAAAAACACTTGAATCAGACAAGACAGCAGTTATCTAAACAGATAACAGAAGAATGCCAAGCTATTCATTTAAGAAGTGAAAAGACATTGAATGTCTCAACTCAAAGCAGCAGGAAGCCAAGAAAGGAACATCTGACAGAGGATGACCAAACCACTGCCCAAAATCCTTCTGAGGAAAGTAGGAGCCCAGAGAGAAATGATTCTGGCATTCAAACGCCAGAAAAAGGGTCAGTAGTTGGCCTTAAACACCTAGTGGATGGCCAATTCTGGCATTCAAATGCCAGAAAAGAGTGGCAACCTGGCGTTGAATGCCCAAAAAGCACCCAGTTCTGGCGTTCAAACACCAATAGACTGAGAGTCTTGAATCAGAGCTAGAGGACATTTTTAAAGATATTCAGCCTGATCTGGAGGAACTAGAGAAAACAGAAGAACCTCTGAAAACTCCTTAGGAAGAGGAGAAGCCTCCTAAACCCGAGCTCAAACCACTACCACCATCCCTGAAATATGTATTTCTGGGAGAAGATGACACTTTTTCGGTAATCATAAGCTCTGCTTTAGAGCCACAGGAAGAGAAAGCACTAATTCAGGTACTAAGGACACACAAGATAGCTCTTGGGTGGTCCATAAGTGATCTCAAGGGCATTAGCCCAGCCAGATGCATGCACAAAATCCTATTGAAGGATGATGCTAAGCCAGTGGTTCAACCACAGAGGCGGCTGAATCCAGCCATGAAGGAGGTGGTGCAGAAAGAGGTCACTAAGTTACTAGAGGCTGAGATTATTTATCCTATTTCTGATAGCCCCTGGGTGAGCCCTGTCCAAGTTGTCCCCAAGAAGGGAGGCATGACAGTGGTTCATAATGAAAAGAATGAACTGGTTCCCACAAGAACAGTTACAGGGTGGCGTATGTGTATTGACTACAGAAGACTCAATACAGCCACCAGAAAGGATCATTTTCCTTTACCATTCATAGACCAGATGCTAGAGAGACTAGCAGGTCATGAATACTACTGCTTTTTGGATGGCTATTCAAGTTACAACTAAATTGCAGTAGATCCTCAAGACCAAGAGAAAATAGCATTCACATGTCCATCTGGAGTATTTGCCTACAGAAGGATGCCATTTGGTTTGTGCAATGCACCTGCAACCTTTCAGAGGTGCATGCTCTCTATCTTCTCTGATATGGTAGAAAAACTTTTGAAAGTCTTCATGGATGACTTCTCAGTATTTGGAGACTCATTCAGCTCCTTTCTTGACCATCTAGCACTTGTTCTGAAAAAGTGCCAAGAGACAAACCTGGTTTTAAACTGGGAGAAATGTCACTTTATGGTGATTGAAGGAATTGTCCTTGGGCACAAAATTTCGAACAAGAGAATAGAGGTGGATCAAGCTAAGGTAGATGTAATTGAAAAATTACCACCACCTACCAATGTTAAGGCAATCAAAAGTTTTCTGGGGCATGCAGGATTCTATAGGAGGTTTATAAAGGATTTTTCAAAAATTACAAAACCTCTGAGCAATCTGCTAGCTGCTGATGCACCATTTGTCTTTGACACAGAGTGTCTGCAGGCGTTTAAGACTCTGAAAGCTAAGCTAGTCACAGCACCAGTCATTTCTGCACCAGACTGGACATTACCATTTGAACTAATGTGTGATGCCAGTGACCATGCCATTGGTGCAGTATTGGGACAGAGGCATGACAAGCTTCTGCATGTCATTTATTATGCTAGCCGTATTTTAAATGACACGCAGAGGAATTACACAACCACAGAAAAGGAGTTGCTTGCAGTGGTTTATGCCATTGACAAGTTCAGATCTTATTTAGTAGGATCAAAAGTGATTGTGTACACTGACCATGTTGCTCTAAAATATCTCCTCACAAAGCAGGATTCAAAGCCTAGACTCATAAGATGGGTGTTGCTTCTGCAAGAGTTTGATATAGAAATAAGAGACAGAAAATAGACAGAGAACCAAGTAGCTGATCACTTGTCCTGGATAGAACCAGTAGCAGGAGCGTCCCTCCCCCTTACTGAGATCTCTGAAACCTTTCCGGATTAGCAACTCTTTGTCATTCAGGAAGTACCATGGTTTACAGACATTGCAAACTATAAAGCTGTGAGATTCATACCCAAAGAGTACAGTAAGCAGCAAATGAAAAAATTTGTTTCTGATACAAAGTACTACCTGTGGGATGAACCATATCTCTTCAAGAGATGTGCAGATGGGATAATCTATAAATGTGTGCCTAGAGAAGGGGCACAAAAGATCCTATAGCATTGCCATGGATCATAATATGGAAGACATTTCGGAGGTGAGCGAACAGCCATAAAGGTCCTCCAATGTGGCTTCTACTGGCCTACTCTCTATAGATACTCCCGAGAGTTTGTACGTAACTGTGACAGTTGCCAGAGAGCTGGTAATCTGCCTCACGGTTATACCATGCCTCAGTAAGGGATCTTAGAGATTGAGTTGTTTGATGTATGGGGTATTGACTTCATGGGGCCTTTTCCACCATCATATTCAAACACTTATATTCTGGTGGCAGTAGACTACGTATCTAAATAGGTAGAGGCAATTGCAACACCCACTAATGATACTAAGACAGTGTTGAAGTTCCTCCAGAAATATATCTTCAGCAGGTTTGGTGTCCCTAGGGTACTGATCAGTGATGGAGGCACTCATTTCTGTAATAAACAGCTTGACTCTGCTCTGATCCGATATGGAATTAACCACAAAGTGGCAACTCCATATCATCCACAGACAAATGGGCAGGCTGAAGTTTCAAATAGAGAACTAAAACAAATCCTGGAACGGACTATAAGTACCTGTAGAAGGGATTGGTCAAGAAGTCTGGATGACGCTCTGTGGGCATACAGAACCGCATTCAAGACTCCAATTGATGTCAGGAACTAGAGAGAAAACCAACAATAACCCAATTACAATCTTTCTCTTGAATCTTCCAACTCAAGGGTTCCTTTCAATCAACTCCCCATCAAGTTAGGGAACTACTCACTCATTGTAAAGGTAAAATTCATAGCATATGAAAAGGAATTAAAGAAACACATTATAAATAAAAATTAAAATAGTTGATTAAAAGTAAAAATGATCCTTGTATTAAATAATCCTAAAAATATTCCAATGATAAAATTAAGCAAAGCAAAGAACATGGAAGAGTAAGCCAAGTAAAGAAAACGAAATAGAATGATGAAGTCTTGATGAGGTAATAACTCGTCTCAATATCCCAATGCAAAAAGCTAGAGAAACTAAAATCCTAAGAACTATCAATGTCTAGAGAGAAAACCTAGGGGAGGAGTAAAACCAGATCTAAAAACTAAAACTGTGTAGAATGAATGTTATATCTGGTTTCTGCATGTTCTCTAGCTCTAGTCTGCCGTTCTGGGCTGAGAACTGGGTCAAAATAGGGTCCAAAATCGCCCCCAGCGAATCCTGCGGATTATGCAGATCACGCATGTCACGCGATCGTGCCATCCATGCAGACGCGTCATTCGCGCTTTTCCTTGCCACCCTGGAAAATTGAAATCCCGGTGGAAGGGACCATATGTGATTACAAGTGTGTCACCATATGGATATGTAGAGCTTCAGGATATTGACTCTGACAAAAAATTCATTGCTAATGGACAGAGAGTCAAACATTATCTTGAAAGCAATGTTGAGCAAGAGTGCTCAAAACTGAGACTAAAGTAAAAGCTCAGCAAAAGTCCAGCTAAAGACAGTAAAGAAGTGCTTATTGGGAGGCAACCCAATCTTATTTATTCATGTTAATTACTTTCTCATTTCATTTTCCATTGTTATTTTATATTTTCTTTAGGTTGATAATCATGTGGAGTCACAAAAAATAGCAGCAGAATTAAAGTTGAATCAAAAACAGCATCAAAAATAGCACACCCTGGAGGACAGGCTTACTGGCGTTTAAACGCCAGTAAGGATAGCAGAATGGGCGTTTAACACCCATGCAGGCAGTATTCTGGGCGTTCAAAAAGACTCCCAGTAAAGAAGGATTCCTGGCATTTAACGCCAGCTAGGGTATCTGGCTGGGCATTAAATGCCCAAAGAGGCAGTCAAGTGGGTGTTAAATGCCAGAATGGATAGCATTCTGGACGTTTAACGCCAGGATGACACAAGGTAGGTAATTTTGTTTCCAATTCGATTTTTTTCAATTTTTCATGTTTTAATTCATAATTTTCTGCATCAAACATATTTTAAACATTCATCTTTCAATTTCTATTCTCAAATATTAATAATCTTTCCAATTCTTTTTAATTCTCTTTTTAATTCTTTTCAACTCCTTCCAAAACGTTTTCAAAACTTACATATCTTTTCAAATTCTTTTCAACTCTTTTTAATTTCTCTTTTATACAGTAATAAGTTTTCAAAATTAATGCATCATTCTTCTACTCCCTTCTATCTTATTTTGCTCGAGGACGAGCAAACCTTTTAAGTTTAGTGTGGAAAAAGCTTTGCTTTTTGATTTCCATAACCACTAATGGCACCTAAGGCCGGAGAAACCTCTAGGAAGAGGAAAAGGAAGGTAGTTGCTTCCAACTCCGAGTCATGGGAGATGTATAGATTCATCTCAAAAGCCCATCACTAGAAAGATGACAGAGCAAACAAGAGAGCCCACTCATGGACTTCAACAAGAGCCATGAGGGAAGAGCAATAAAGGCAAGGAAAAGACATAGAGGAGCTCAAGCACTCCATAGGATCTTCAAGAGGAAGAACTAGCCACCGTCACTAAGGTGGTCCCGTTCTTTAATTTCCTTGTTCTTATTTTTCTGTTTTTCGTTTTTATGCTTTATATTTTGACTATGTTTGTGTCTTCATTACATGATCATTAGTGTTTAGTGTCTATGTCTTAAAGCTATGAATGTTCCATGAATCTTTCACCTTTCTTAAATGAAAAATGTTTTCTGAAAAAGAAAAAGAAGTACATGAATTACGAATTCTATCTTGAAAATAGTTTAATTATTTTGATGTGGTGGCAATATTTTTTGTTTTCTGGATGAATGCTTGAACAGTGCATATTTTTTATAGTGAAGTTTATGAATGTTAAAATTGTTGGCTCTTGAAAGAATATGAAAAAAGAAAAATGTTATTGATAATCTAAAAAATCATAAAATTTATTTTTGAAGCAAGAAAAAGCAGTGAAAAATACAAAGCTAGCAAAAAAAATATGATGAAAAAAAATTGGTGAAAAATAAAGAAAAAAGAAAGAAAAAGAAAAAGCAAGAAAAAAAAAGCCAATAACCCTTTAAACTAAAAGGCAAGGGTAAAAAGGATCCAAGGCTTTGAGCATTAATGGATAGGAGGGCCTAATGGAATAAAATCCTAGCCTAAGTGGCTAAATCGAGCTGTCCCTAACCATGTGCTTGTGGCGTGAAGGTGTCAAGTGAAAAGCTTGAGACTGAGCGGTTAAAATCGTGGTCCAAAGTAAAAAGAGTGTGCTTAAGAACTCTGGGCACCTCTAACTGGGGACTCTAGCAAAGCTGAGTCACAATCTGAAAAGGTTCACCCAGTTATGTGTCTGTGGCATTTATGTATCCGGTGGTAATACTGAAAAACAAAATGCTTAGGGTCACGGCCAAGACACATAAAGTAGCTGTGTTCAAGAATCAACATACTAAACTAGGAGAATCAATAACACTATCTGAATTCTGAGTTCCTATGGATGCCAATCATTCTGAACTTCAAAGGAAAAGTGAGATGCCAAAACTGTTCAGAAGCAAAAAGCTACTAGTCCCGCTCATCTAATTGGAACTAAGCTTCATTGATATTTTGAAATTTATTGTATTTTCTCTTCTTTTTATCCTATTTTGTTTTTAGTTGCTTGGGGACAGGCAACAATTTAAGTTTGTTGTGATGACCGGATAATTTATACGCCTTTTGGCATTATTTTTACATAGTTTTTAATATGTTTTAGTTATTTTTTATTATATTTTTATTAGTTTTTATGCAAAAATCACATTTCTGGACTTTACTATGAGTTTGTGTATTTTTCTATAATTTCAGGTATTTTCTGACTGAAATTGAGGGACCCGAGCAAAAATCTGATTCAGAGGCTGAGAAAGGACTGCAGATGCTGTTGGATTCTGACCCTCCTGCACTCGAAGTGGATTTTCTGGAGTTACAGAAGCCCAATTGGTGCGATCTCAATTGCGTTAGAAAGTAGACATCTTGGGCTTTCCAGCAATATTTAATAGTCCATACTTTGCCCGAGATTTGATGGCCCAAACTGGCATTCAACGCCAGCCAAAAACCCTTTTTCTGGCGTAAAACGCCAGAACTGGCACCAGAACTGGAGTTAAACGCCCAAATTGGCACCCAAGCTGGCGTTTAACTCCAAGAATGGCCTATGCACGTGAAAGCTTCAAAGCTCAGCCCAAACACTCACCAAGTGGGCCCTGGAAGTGGATTTCTGCACTATCTGCACTTAGTTACTCATTTTCTGTAAACCTAAGTTACTAGTTTAGCATAAAAACTACTTTTAGAGATTCATTTTGTAACTCATGACATTTTACATCTCATATTGTATTTTCTACGGCATGAGTCTCTAAGCCCCATAGGTGGGGGTGAGGAGCTCTGCTGTGTCTCAATGGATTAATGCAATTACTATTGTTTTCTATTCAATCACGCTTGATTCTGTTCTAAGATACTCACTCGTACTTCAATATAGAGAATGTGATGATCCGTGACACTCATCATCATCCTCAAATTTATGAACGCGTGCTTGACAACCACTCCCGTTCTACCTGAGCTCAACATAGTCATTGGGCGACAGCTTGAGTGCGTATCTCTTGGGTCTCTAATCCACGGACCGAGTTCGTAAGATTAGAACCTTCGTGGTAGAGGCTAGAACCAATTGGCAGCATTCCTGAGATCCGGAGAGTCTAAACCTTGTTTGTGGTATTCCGAGTAGGATCTGGAACGGGATGACTGTGACGAGCTTCAAACTCATGAATGTTGGGCGCAGTGACAGTGTGCAAAAGGATAGAGAGATCCTATTCCGACACAAGTAAGAACCGACAGATGATTAGCCGTGCGGTAGCTGTACCTGGTATTTTTCATCCAAGACGAGAGATCCGACAGTTGATTAGCCGTACAGAAACCGTTCCTGGTATTTTTCATCCGAGAGGACAGATGGTAGCCATTGACAACGGTGATCCACCAACATACAACTTGCCATTGAAGGAAGCCATGCGTGTTTGGAGAAGAAGATAGTTGAAAAATAATCACATTTAAACTGTACAATGATAATGTCAATATACGCAAAAATAACAAAAATCCAGAGGAAAGAATACCAAATTTTTATAATATCTAAAGTTTGACAAGGTAAATGTAAAATAAAACTTATTTTTATTTTGTTGTTTAAGTCATGCAAACAATAAATTACTGCTACTATCATAATATAATTTGAGCTTTTTCAATACTAATATTTTATAATAAAATGGTTAGTATAGTTTAAATTTACATTCGGGCGCACAATTGTGATCATTATTATGTATACCCCTCAAGAATACGACTGCACTTCAAGTATGTAACTCAAACTCTTAAATAAACGAATTCACAGCAGTGATCTTTAAAAATTTTAAAATAAATATTTAATATTGAATAATAAATGAATCCAACAATGGAAAACTTAAAAATTTATGTGAGATAATCCAACAACCCATAAATTAAAAATTATAATAAACAAGAACGTACCTATGGACTTCCCTCTCAAGCCAGGGACCCTCGGCTGACCACGTGCCTTAACAATAGTGTGAAAAGTGTTGAGGCGTGTTGATTGGTCGTTCACGTGACCCAACAGGTTCATTATGGAATGCACTCATTCCCAGCTAGGGTGCCTCTAACAGCTGAACTTCGTTCGATACCAATAGAACATTTAGAATCAGTCCTCTAATCACTAATTTTAATAAAAACAAATACTTTTCATTTATTGTACTTAACTTACAATGAACACTAGGTCATTACTCCTTGTCCAACTCCGAAGCCTCTACGAGACAACAGACTTAGAG
>NC_029790.2:76738147-76744500 GCF_000816755.2 Arachis ipaensis
CAAATAAAAAGAATCAACAAATTTACAAAAAAAAAAAGTGCCTTCTTAACTATAACTTGAAGCGTATTAAACATAGTAGAGATCTTATGCGACAAAAGTTGTTACTTAATTTGTAAATAAAATTTCTCCTAGCAAAATTTAAATAATTAAATAATATCTTACTTTAGTTTAATAACTTTAAATTATTTTTTTCAAAAATTTTAATTTATGAACAAATCACTTAAAATTAAAAAAGTGACAACTTAAGTAAATAATAATTTATGATTTAAAAGAGTAATCTGTAAATAACATAAAAATTAAAAAATAACAAGCTAAGTAAATAATTTAAAATTTAAAAAATAATTACTTAAGTAAAACAACTTAAAATTTTAAAAATAACAACTTAAGTAAAACAATCTAAGCAAATAACTTAAAATTAAAAAGTAACAATCTAAGCAAATAAATTTCTAAACTCAACGTATGAGCACCACGTTAGCAGATAAAACAACCTAAAATTTAAAAAATAACAACCTAAATAAAACAATATAATTATAAGCAAATAATTTAAAATTAAAAGGTAACAACTTAAAAAAATAATAATTTATTATTTTTTAAATATAACAACCTAAACATTTTTAGTGATAATACCTAAGCAAATAAATTCTCAAACTCAACGTATCAGCGTCACGTCCGTATATAAACTCTCCATTTATATTACTATATCAATGGTAATCTTGCAAATTCCGTTTTAATTTTTGTAACTTTAACACATTCAAACTATTTTCTTAATTCAAGTTATAAGTAAAAAAGTAAATAGTTATTTGTTAACAGACTAAAGAGAGACATTTAACATACATTAACTATTAAAAAAGACTAATTATATCGAAATAATTAAAAATGATATATATATGCTGATCGAGTTTATGTTAGGAACTGACGAAGTATTTCACAGCATATTTCTTCCATTCTTTTATTTAGTTTACACTACAAAATTTATATTTAGTTGTGGAAGTTTTTTAGTAAAAATTTTTAAAAATTTTTAAAATATATTTTATTTATGCTAATTTATAAACTTTTTTTAATAGTTAATTCATGATTAAAATTTAAACAATCACTAAAAAATTCTGTTCTTTGAGTTTTCAAAAAATAAGCTAAGTTAGAGAGAAGAAAAGATAATATAATGGTGACAAAACCTTAATTTTTCTACTATCGGTGTAATTGCTATTGCAGTTGCCATTTTCACTGTCGTTTTTGCCGTAATTATCGCATAAAGTTTTTCAATCGAGCCACTTCTTCTAAAAATATTATGATTTTAAATTTGTTTGCTCTGTAGCTACTGGTGTCGTTGCAGCTTTTACCACCATTGCTGCTGCAATTTCTGCCATCGTTACTACCGTAGTTGCTACAGTAGAAAATTTTTGGATCGAACTTCTTTTTTAACTCAGTTTTCTCTCTTTTCATATTTTTTCTTCGAGCTGCCGCTAGTATTTTTCTTCTTCTTATCCTATGATTAATTAATTGCTTGATTAATTAATTGTTTTCTTATCCTATAAATTAACATTTTGATTTGTTCCTGAATAAATACTCATACTTCACTTGGTGTACAATAATAATCAAAGTTCATGATTCTTTACTGTTTTTTCTATTATCGATAATCACAACTACTTCAGACTCACTCTACATAAGCTTCCTTCCTTTGCTTTACAGATTGATCAATTAGTTATACTAATTGAAATCAACAATTTAAATAAAAAGAGTGGAGATGCAATTGAAGATTTGGATGCTAAGTAGTTGGTTTGTGCATGTTAGTTCTACGTATAAGTCTTAAAGAATGTTAATTGGATGATGAATATTTGATATATTCTTTGCCTAGATATTGCTGAACAAGATAAAGGAGACCCAATTTTCTTGCAGCCTCATTATCCTTGGGAAGGGACTGACCGTAATTATCAATATGAAGAGGTATATGATATTTTATATGTTGTGTGCTATATTATAAATATGCCTTAATGGCTCAATTAGCTAGAGGTAGATGAAGACCTTGAAAAATCATTAGGCAAAATCATTAATGGTTAACTTCATATCATTCATGAAATAATACTATGGTGTTGCCTCATCTAATAGTAATGGAATAAGTTATTGGTTGTTGTGGATCCCTTTTCTATTTGACATTAGTTTCGTAGTCTGTGGTTGGGCTTTGAGGTTTTAAAATAGGTTGTTTTTAGGAATTGTTTATTTGCTGCAGATTTTTCAACTCATAAGCATGTTAACGGTGATAATTCTAGTTTTTGAAAATTAAATAATTAATTATTTTATTAAAAATAATTAAATAGAATTTTATGATAATTGAAGTTTAAATTAATTAGAATTTTATTATATGGAAGTTTTTTAGTAAAAATTTTTAAAAATTTTTAAAATATATTTTATTTATGCTAATTTATAAACTTTTTTTAATAGTTAATTCATGATTAAAATTTAAACAATCACTAAAAAATTCTGTTCTTTGAGTTTTCAAAAAATAAGCTAAGTTAGAGAGAAGAAAAGATAATATAATGGTGACAAAACCTTAATTTTTCTACTATCGGTGTAATTGCTATTGCAGTTGCTATTTTCACTGTCGTTTTTGCCGTAATTATCGCATAAAGTTTTTCAATCGAGCCACTTCTTCTAAAAATATTATGATTTTAAATTTGTTTGCTCTGTAGCTACTGGTGTCGTTGCAGCTTTTACCACCATTGCTGCTGCAATTTCTGCCATCGTTACTACCGTAGTTGCTACAGTAGAAAATTTTTGGATCGAACTTCTTTTTTAACTCAGTTTTCTCTCTTTTCATATTTTTTCTTCGAGCTGCCGCTAGTATTTTTCTTCTTCTTATCCTATGATTAATTAATTGCTTGATTAATTAATTGTTTTCTTATCCTATAAATTAACATTTTGATTTGTTCCTGAATAAATACTCATACTTCACTTGGTGTACAATAATAATCAAAGTTCATGATTCTTTACTGTTTTTTCTATTATCGATAATCACAACTACTTCAGACTCACTCTACATAAGCTTCCTTCCTTTGCTTTACAGATTGATCAATTAGTTATACTAATTGAAATCAACAATTTAAATAAAAAGAGTGGAGATGCAATTGAAGATTTGGATGCTAAGTAGTTGGTTTGTGCATGTTAGTTCTACGTATAAGTCTTAAAGAATGTTAATTGGATGATGAATATTTGATATATTCTTTGCCTAGATATTGCTGAACAAGATAAAGGAGACCCAATTTTCTTGCAGCCTCATTATCCTTGGGAAGGGACTGACCGTAATTATCAATATGAAGAGGTATATGATATTTTATATGTTGTGTGCTATATTATAAATATGCCTTAATGGCTCAATTAGCTAGAGGTAGATGAAGACCTTGAAAAATCATTAGGCAAAATCATTAATGGTTAACTTCATATCATTCATGAAATAATACTATGGTGTTGCCTCATCTAATAGTAATGGAATAAGTTATTGGTTGTTGTGGATCCCTTTTCTATTTGACATTAGTTTCGTAGTCTGTGGTTGGGCTTTGAGGTTTTAAAATAGGTTGTTTTTAGGAATTGTTTATTTGCTGCAGATTTTTCAACTCATAAGCATGTTAACGGTGATAATTCTAGTTTTTGAAAATTAAATAATTAATTATTTTATTAAAAATAATTAAATAGAATTTTATGATAATTGAAGTTTAAATTAATTAGAATTTTATTATAATATTTATTATAATTGAATATTTCACATAATTTTAATAATTGAAAAATAAGAAAAAATTGTATAATTTAATTTAAGTAACTTTTATTATGAATAATTTATGATTTAATTCGAGTTTCTTATTTTAAAAAAAATCTATTAAAAATGATTAAATTGATTTTATAAATATTCAGAATTTAAGTTAATTAATGTTCTTGTAAAATTTTATTAAAATTAGTTATTTTATATAATTTGAAATTAAGTTTTGGTAATAAAAAAATAATGAAGAGTTAAATGAATTAAATTAGATAATTGATATTTCGGGTTTAAAACTGACGAAGTATTTCACAGCATATTTCTTCCATTCTTTTATTTAGTTTACACTACAAAATTTATATTTAGTTGTGGAAGTTTTTTAGTAAAAATTTTTAAAAATTTTTAAAATATATTTTATTTATGCTAATTTATAAACTTTTTTTAATAGTTAATTCATGATTAAAATTTAAACAATCACTAAAAAATTCTGTTCTTTGAGTTTTCAAAAAATAAGCTAAGTTAGAGAGAAGAAAAGATAATATAATGGTGACAAAACCTTAATTTTTCTACTATCGGTGTAATTGCTATTGCAGTTGCTATTTTCACTGTCGTTTTTGCCGTAATTATCGCATAAAGTTTTTCAATCGAGCCACTTCTTCTGTAAATATTATGATTTTAAATTTGTTTGCTCTGTAGCTACTGGTGTCGTTGCAGCTTTTACCACCATTGCTGCTGCAATTTCTGCCATCGTTACTACCGTAGTTGCTACAGTAGAAAATTTTTGGATCGAACTTCTTTTTCAACTCAGTTTTCTCTCTTTTCATATTTTTTCTTCGAGCTGCCGCTAGTATTTTTCTTCTTCTTATCCTATGATTAATTAATTGCTTGATTAATTAATTGTTTTCTTATCCTATAAATTAACATTTTGATTTGTTCCTGAATAAATACTCATACTTCACTTGGTGTACAATAATAATCAAAGTTCATGATTCTTTACTGTTTTTTCTATTATCGATAATCACAACTACTTCAGACTCACTCTACATAAGCTTCCTTCCTTTGCTTTACAGATTGATCAATTAGTTATACTAATTGAAATCAACAATTTAAATAAAAAGAGTGGAGATGCAATTGAAGATTTGGATGCTAAGTAGTTGGTTTGTGCATGTTAGTTCTACGTATAAGTCTTAAAGAATGTTAATTGGATGATGAATATTTGATATATTCTTTGCCTAGATATTGCTGAACAAGATAAAGGAGACCCAATTTTCTTGCAGCCTCATTATCCTTGGGAAGGGACTGACCGTAATTATCAATATGAAGAGGTATATGATATTTTATATGTTGTGTGCTATATTATAAATATGCCTTAATGGCTCAATTAGCTAGAGGTAGATGAAGACCTTGAAAAATCATTAGGCAAAATCATTAATGGTTAACTTCATATCATTCATGAAATAATACTATGGTGTTGCCTCATCTAATAGTAATGGAATAAGTTATTGGTTGTTGTGGATCCCTTTTCTATTTGACATTAGTTTCGTAGTCTGTGGTTGGGCTTTGAGGTTTTAAAATAGGTTGTTTTTAGGAATTGTTTATTTGCTGCAGATTTTTCAACTCATAAGCATGTTAACGGTGATAATTCTAGTTTTTGAAAATTAAATAATTAATTATTTTATTAAAAATAATTAAATAGAATTTTATGATAATTGAAGTTTAAATTAATTAGAATTTTATTATAATATTTATTATAATTGAATATTTCACCAAAGTGGAGAAATCATGGAAAATCAAGGATTTGGGACGCACTCGTCGACGCGCATGCGCAGCAGACGCGCACGCGTGGAATGTGAAGTCGCATGGTGACGCATACGCGTACATGACGTGCACGCGTGGATACAAAAATGCCAGGCGACACGTACGCGTGACCCATGCGTACGCGTCGATGTTCGCACATGACTTCATTAATGTGAAAACGCTGTGGGCGAATTCGGGGCTTCCCCGGCCCAAATCCAACTCAATTCTGAGCCTATTATATGCAGAAATCAAGAGGAGACCAAGGGAGTTAGTTTTTAGTTTGCGTTTTGGAGGGAAAGTTTAGAATTAGTTTCCAGAGAGAGAAGCTCTCTCTTCTCTCTAGAATTAGGATCGATCTAGATTAGGATTTATTAGATCTAGGTTTAGTTTATGCTTTGATTCACTTTTCCTTTTGTAATTCCTGTTCTTCTACCTTCTCTCTCTCTAGTTTAGCATTTAATTCTTGTAATTCTCTACCTTGTTTTTGAAGCACTCTTGTTCTTCTATTTTCCTTTAATGCAATTTGAGTTTCATGTTCCTTTATTGTTGATTTGAATTGTTGTTATTGAATTCCTTGCAATTAGTAGTTGTAGATTTACCTTTCTTTGCAATTTTATTTTACTTTCCTTATATGCCTTCCAAGTGTTTGATAAAATGCTTGGAAGGATATTAGAGTAGATTTTTCTTCTCTTGACTTTGGTTGAGTAATTGGAGACTCTTGAGTTATTAAACTCTTTTGTTGATTGGTAATTGAAAGTTGCTAGTTAATTTGAATTCCACTAACTCTAGTCGTTTCTTAGGAGTTGACTAGGAC
>NC_029790.2:76749769-76750564 GCF_000816755.2 Arachis ipaensis
ATTTGATGAAGTTTCTGCAGAGAAAGAGAAGAAACCAAGGAGATGACCAATGAATACTGACGCGGACGCATGGCTCACGCGACCGCGCGGAATGGAGGAAATCGCAATGACGCGATCGTGTGCCTGACGCAAACGCGTGGACTGGAATCTGCACAAATGACGCGAACGCGTGACCGACGCATACGCGTGACATGCGCCACGTGCAGAAAATGCAGAAAAATACTGGGGGCGATTTCTGGGCTGTTTTGACCCAGTTCTTAGCCCAGAAATCACAGATTAGAAGCTGAAGAAGGGACAAATTAAGTGGTCTCCACCCATCAGCTGAAGACTTGTTAATTAATTCGAATTTAAATTCAAATCTTATTTTAGAAAAAGATATTATTTTAATTTTAATTTTAGAAATTTGATTTTTAAATTATTAGGATTAGTTATAAAAAGGATCCCAATAGGGTGGTTCCAGAACAACATTGGAGAAGAACATTCCACAACATTATTCCATACAAATTTACATCCCATATTCCATGAACAACTAATCCTCCATTGTTAAGGTTAGGAGCTCTACCTATTGTATGGATTGATAATATTATTTTTCTATTTTAATTCATGTTTTGATTTATATTTCAATAATTGTTTTCGCTCTTTATTTTATGAATTTGGGTGGAACGGAAGTATGACCCATGTTCTATTTGAGTTCTTGTAAAACTTGGAAAAGCTCTTTACTTGAACAATAGCTTGAAAACATATTATCCTGAATTTCTAATTGTTTGTATTTAACGGGATACGTGACATATAATC
>NC_029790.2:76755102-76758199 GCF_000816755.2 Arachis ipaensis
CCCACCCATCAGCTGAAGACTTGTTAATTAATTCGAATTTAAATTCAAATCTTATTTTAGAAAAAGATATTATTTTAATTTTAATTTTAGAAATTTGATTTTTAAATTATTAGGATTAGTTATAAAAAGGATCCCAATAGGGTGGTTCCAGAACAACATTGGAGAAGAACATTCCACAACATTATTCCATACAAATTTACATCCCATATTCCATGAACAACTAATCCTCCATTGTTAAGGTTAGGAGCTCTACCTATTGTATGGATTGATAATATTATTTTTCTATTTTAATTCATGTTTTGATTTATATTTCAATAATTGTTTTCGCTCTTTATTTTATGAATTTGGGTGGAACGGAAGTATGACCCATGTTCTATTTGAGTTCTTGTAAAACTTGGAAAAGCTCTTTACTTAAACAATAGCTTGAAAACATATTATCCTGAATTTCTAATTGTTTGTATTTAACGGGATACGTGACATATAATCTCTTTACTTTTGGACAATTAGGATTCTTGTGGCATATAAACTGGAATTTGATCATCATCCTCTAATTGGAATCAATTGACCAAGGAATTGGCAGTTGATGAATTTTAGAGGAGACTAGGAAGGTCTAAGGAATTAGGGTCTAGTCACAAATAGTTTGCCATGAATTAAATCTTACATGATTAAAATTAGTTAATAAGAAAAGTCAATCCAGAAAATAGATAACTCTGAAGCCTTAACTGTTTTTCCATATATATTTCACAACTCATTTGCGGCTTGTTTTTTGAAATTACTGATGTCTCAACAAATAAATCTACTTACTCAATAGATGGGTGGCACGCAAGTCTCAGCTATCAACACCCAAAATCCACCACAGGAAGCCTCCTATGACAAGGCAGGTAACTTTATGCAAAATGATAATTATGATTATGCTCAACCCTCTTCTGAACAGGTGAATTACATGGGGAGTGGTCCTAGAAATACCAACAATGATCCATATTCTAAGACATATAATCAGGGGTGGAGGAATCACCCAAATTTTGGGTGGAGAGATTAACCTCAGAGACCTCAGAACTTCAACAATAGTTCTCAGGGCGGTTTTCAATAGAACAACTATAATAACCGCCAATTTCAGTCTCAGCAACAACAACCACCTCAGCAGGCAAATTCTAAATCCCAAGAAGATTCTAAATGGGAGATGATGATGAGTTTCATACAAGAAACCAGAGCCTCTATTAGAAACTTGGAGGTGCAAATGGGTCAAATGAGCAAGCAATTACCTGAAAGGTCTTCAAATACATTCCCTGGTGATACAGTAGTGAACCCAAGAGAAGATTGCAAGGCCATTCAATTGAGAAGTGGTAAGGTAGTTGGTTCTGAGACTAAGGTCAATGAAGATCTAGTTGAAAAGGAAGCTGCCAATCAAGGAGGAGGAAGCCCCCAAGCTTGAGCTCAAACCCTTACCCCCTTCTCTGAAATATGTGTTCTTGGGTGAAAATAATTCATATCCAGTGATTATTAGCTCTTCTCTGAAGCCTGAAAAAGAGGAGGCGCTTATTTCAGTGCTTAGGAGCCATAAAACAGCTCTTGGGTGGACCATTAGTGACTTGAAGGGGATTAGCCCAACCAAGTGTATGCACAAAATCCTTCTTGAAGATGATTCTAAACCAGTTGTGCAACCACAAAGGAGACTCAATCCAACTATGAAAGAGGTGGTCCAAAAAGAGGTAATGAAATTATGGGAAGCAGGTATTATTTACCCTATTTCTAACAGTCCTTGGGTAAGTCCTGTGTAGGTAGTTTCCAAGAAAGGAGGGATGACAGTGATTAAGAATGAAAAGAATGAGCTTATTCCTACAAGAACAGTCACAGGATGGAGAATGTGCATAGATTACAAGAGGCTCAACACTGCTACAAGGAAGGATCATTTCCCCCTCCCTTTCATTGATCAGATGCTTGAGAGGTTAGCTGGTCATGCTTTTTATTGTTTTCTAGATGGATATTCTGGATATAATCAAATTGCAGTGGACCCTCAAGATCAAGAGAAGACAGCATTCACATGCCCCTTTGGAGTATTTGCCTACAGGAGAATGCCATTTGGACTTTGCAATGCTCCAGCAACTTTTCAGAGGTGTATGCTTTCAATTTTTTTGATATGGTTGAAAAGTTTATTGAGATATTTATGGATGACTTTTCTGTTTTTGGTAATTCTTTTGAATCCTGCCTTAAACATTTATCTCTTGTCTTGAAACGGTGTCAAGAATCAAACCTTGTTTTAAATTAGGAAAAATGCCATTTTATGGTTACAGAAGGCATTGTTCTTGGACACCGAATTTCAAGTAAGGGAATTGATGTTGACAGAGCAAAGGTGGAGGTAACTGAAAAATTACCACCACCAACTAATGTTAAGGCAATTAGGAGTTTCTTGGGTCATGCAGGATTTTATAGAAGATTTATAAAGGATTTTTCTAAAATTGCTAAACCATTGAGCAACCTGTTGGTTGTTGATGTTCCTTTTGTCTTTGATTCTGATTGTCTGCATGCTTTTGAAACTCTGAAAGCAAACCTTACCTCTGCTCCTATTATAGCTCCCTCTGACTGGGATTTACCATTTGAATTAATGTGTGATGCTAGTGACTATGCTATAGGAGCTGTTTTAGGACAGAGACAAAGCAAGCTTATGCACATCATTTACTATGCTAGTTGTGTATTAAATGATGCTCAAAAGAATTACACAACTACAGAAAAAGAATTATTAATGGTTGTATGTGCTATTGATAAGTTTAGGTCCTATTTAATTAGTTCTAAGGTTATTGTTTATACTGATCATGCTGCTTTGAAGTACCTTCTAACCAAACAGGACTCTAAACCAAGATTAATCAGATTGGTGTTACTCCTTCAGGAGTTTGATATTGAGATAAAAGATAGAAAAGGGTCAGAAAATCAAGTAGCTGACCATCTCTCCAGAATTGAGCCTGAAGCAGGAGTGCAACCACCCACAGCTATAACTAAGACATTTCCGGATGAGCAATTATTCCTCATTCAGCAGGCTCCATGGTTTGCAGACATTGCAAATTATAAGGCCATGAATTTTATCCCAAGGGAGTACAGCAGA
>NC_029790.2:76758517-76770140 GCF_000816755.2 Arachis ipaensis
TGTCATGGTTCTGAGTATGGAGGCCACTTTGGTGGTGAAAGGACAGCTACAAAGGTCCTTCAGAGCGGGTTTTACTGGCCGACTCTCTTCAGAGACTCAAGAGCATTTGTAAAGTACTGTGATAGATGTGAAAAAGCCACGAATCTCCCTGCCAACCATGAAATGCCACAGCAGGGGATTCTTGAGGTTGAGTTGTTTGATGTGTGAGGTATTGATTTCATGGGACATTTCCCACCCTCACATTCAAACAACTATATTCTAGTGGCAGTCGACTATGTGTCCAAGTGGGTGGAAGCTGTGGCTCTACCCACCAATGATGCCAAGGTGGTAATAAGCTTTCTTCAGAGATACATCTTTAGCCGGTTTGGTGTTCCAAGTACACTCATTAGTGATGGAGGAAGTCACTTCTGTAACAGACAGTTGGATTCTCTTCTGCACAGATATGGAGTCCGTCATAAGGTGGCAACCCCCTATCACCCTCAGACAAGTGGACAGGTTGAAGTTTCCAACAGGGAACTTAAGAGGATTCTAGAGAAGACCGTCAGTGTTTCAAGAAAGGACTGGTCAAGGAAGCTTGATGATTCTCTATGGGCTTACCGGACAGCATACAAAACTCTAATTGGCATGTCCCCATATCAGTTGGTCTATGGAAAAGACTGTCACTTGCCAGTTGAGCTGGAGCACAAGGTTTATTGGGCAATCAGGTACTTGAATCTTGATTCAGAAGCTACGGGAATTAAGCGGATGCTTCAGTTGAATGAGCTTGATGAATTCAGATATTCAGCCTATGAGAATGCCAAGGTCTATAAGGAGAGAACTAAGCTACTGCATGACAAGAAGATTGCCATCAGAGTCTTTGAGCCAGGACAGAGAGTGCTTCTATATAATTCAAGGCTCAAATTCTTTCCCAGGAAGCTGAAATCCCGGTGGTCAGGACCGTTTGTGGTTACCAGAGCTTCACCGTACGGTCATGTTGAAATACAGGAAGTGAATTCTGACAGGAAGTTTACAGTGAATGGCCAGAGGCTGAAGCACTACCTTGGAGGCGAGATCGATCGCCAGAGGTCCACTCATCTGCTGAACTAGCAGAACTGACCGTCAAGCTAGTGACGTTAAAGAAGCGCCTGTCGGGAGGCAACCCGATAATTTCGTATCCTTAGTTATTTTTTGTAGTAGTAGTTTTCTTACTTGTTTGGTTTTTATTAAGTTCTTACTAATTTTCTGATCATGTAGCTATTTTATCATAGGAACCGAACACCTCAAGCTATTTGAAAAAAAAGGGGACACACGACGCGCAAGCGTCATTGACGCGAACGCGTCAATCATGTGTGCGTGAACAATGAAAATTGACAGAGAGTTGCGCGGGAGTGGCACTGAACTCCTGCCTTTCACACGCGAACATGTACCCCACGCGTTCACATCGTTTGTGATTTTCGCTATTCACGTGGGCGCGTCACCGACGCGAACGCGTGACCTGCAAATTCGACGTAAAAGAGCGTTTGGGCAGAGAGTTGTGCCGGCTTGGGGCAAGAAGTGTGCTAAAAGCACAAATTTGGTCACGCAGACACATGACTGACGCGTTCACGTCATTTGCACATATGGCCATCCACGCGAGCGCGTGCATGACGCGAACGCGTCGTATGCAAATTTGGCTCCCAAGCCATGCGAATAGAAAGTCACGCGGGCGCGCGGCTGGCTTTGCGCGAATCGCACAAAATCTAGGGCACTCGGACGCGTGCCTGACGCTAACGCGTCATTATGAAGAGTGCGTGACCCACGCGTACGCATGCCGTACGTGAACGCATCGCTTGCGCCGCCCAGTTTTCTTTCTCTCTCTCTCCCAATCCTATTTCTCTCTTATTCTCTTATCCTTTTATTTTTCTTTCATCTTAATTTTTGTCTCTTCTATTTTCAGATCTTATTTGCTTGAGGACAAGCAAACCTTTAAGTTTGGTGTTGACGCTTCACTTAAGGATTTTCTGTTTATTCCTATGGCACCAAAAGGGAGGCGAATCATCTTCACAAAGGAGCACAACCTGAAGAATAAAATGACTGCACATATAACTAAGGTGGTTGAGTTCCTTTCATTTTTTCCTTCCTGCTTTTATTATGTATGTTCCGGTTTTCTGCTAGTTTACTTTGTTTGCTGCATGATCCTTTATTCGTAGATTCAGAGGTTATAGTTTAATTTTTCTGTTAAGTGCTTTAATTCTGAAAGATGTCTCATGTATTGCCCACTAAGCTTGAAATAAAAAAGAAAGAAGAACATATGTAGTGCATGAGAATTTGAATTTAATTTTTAGAGTAGTCTCATTTACTTAGATGTGGTGGTATTTTCTGTGATTCTGAATGAATGCTTGAACAGTGCATATTTTTGATAGTGAAGTTTATGAATGTTAAAATTGTTGGCTCTTGAAAGAATGATGAAAAAAGAGAAATGTTATTGATAATCTGAAAAATCAAAAAATTGATTCTTGAAGCAAGAAAAAGCAGTGAAAAATACAAAGCTTGCGAAAAAAAAACAATAAAATAAAATAAAAAAAGAAAAAAAAGCAAGCAAAAAGCCAATAACCCTTTAAACTAAAAGGCAAAGGGTAAAAAGGATCCAAGGCTTTGAGCATTAATGGATAGGAGGGCCCAAAGGAATAAAATCCTGGCCAAAGCGGCTAAATCAAGCTGTCCCTAACCATGTGCTTGTGGCGTGAAGGTGTCAAGTGAAAAGCTTGAGACTAAGCGGTTAAAGTCGTGATCCAAAGCAAAAAGAGTGTGCTTAAGAACTTTGGGCACCTCTAACTGGGGACTCTAGCAAAGCTGAGTCACAATCTGAAAAGGTTCACCTAGTTATGTGTCTGTGGCATTCCGACACGGACGCATGGCTCACGCGACCGCGCAGAATGGAGGAAATCGCAATGATTCGATCGCGTGCCTGACACGAACGCGTGGACTGTAATCTACACAAATGACGCGAACGCGTGACCGACGCGTACGCTTGACATGCGCCACGTGCAAAAAATGCAGAAAAATGCTGGGGGTGATTTCTGGGCTGTTTTGACCCAGTTCTTAGCCCAGATATCACAGATTAGAAGCTGCAGAAAGGACAAATCAAGTGGTCTCCACCCATCAGCTGAAGACTTGTTAATTAATTCGAATTTAAATTCAAATATTATTTTAGGAAAAGATATTATTTTAATTTTAATTTTAGAAATTTGATTTTTAAATTATTAGGATTAGTTATAAAAGGGATCCCAATAGGGTGGTTCCAGAACAACATTGGAGAAGAACATTCCACAATATTATTCCATACAAATTTACATTCCATATTCCATGAACAACTAATCCTCCATTGTTAAGGTTAGGAGCTCTGCCTATTGTATGGATTGATAATATTATTTTTCTATTTTAATTCATGTTTTGATTTATATTTCAATAATTGTTTTCGTTCTTCATTTTATGAATTTGGGTGGAACGGAAGTATGACCCATGTTCTATTTGAGTTCTTGTAAAACTTGGAAAAGCTCTTTACTTGAACAATAGCTTGAAAATATATTATCCTGAATTTCTAATTGTTTGTATTTAACGGGATACGTGACATATAATCCCTTTATTTTTGGACAATTAGGATTCTTGTGGCATATAAACTAGAATTTGATCATCATCCTCTAATTGGAATCAATTGACCAAGGAATTGGCAGTTGATGAATTTAGAGGAGACTAGAAAGGTCTAAGGAATTAGGGTCTAGTCACAAATAGTTTGCCATGAATTAAATCTTACATGATTAAAATTAGTTAATAAGAAAAGTCAATCCAGAAAATAGATAACTCTGAAGCCTTAACTGTTTTTTCATATATATTTCACAACTCATTTGCTGCTTGTTTTTTGCAATTCTTGAATTCACTTTTCAATGCTTTTAAACTTCCAACACTATTTTCTATTTGTCTAACTAATCCTATCAAACGCTATTGTTGCTTAATCCATTAATCCTCGTGGGATCGACCCTTACTCACGTAAGGTATTACTTGGTACGACCCGGTGCACTTGCCGGTAAGTTAGTGGGTTATAAATACCGCACCAGTTTGTTACTTATGACAGCCAAATTTTTGTATGAAAGGATTCTTTGTTGGTTTAGAAACTATACTTGCAACGAGATTTCATTTGTGAATTCTATACCATCAAAAATCCATTCATCATTAAGCTTGGATTGAGGTTGTGGAAAAGAGATTGGTGTGGTATTAAAACTGATTTTGATTTGAGTCTATGATTTGTGAATAATGATTTAATTGTTTGAAAGTGACTAATTACTCGAATTTCTGGTTATGCTGATTTCTTGATTTAGTTGTGGAATTGATATTTAATTGATGATGGTGAATATTGTTGCAAGCTTGTTTGAGAAATTATTGGTTACTAGATATGTTAATTTGATTGGATAATATTGTGTTGAGTGTTGAATTGATTTAAGCTTGTGCTCGGTTTGGAATTCTTGTAATAATGGTTTAATTGTGACTGGTTTTTGATTATTTTAGAGTTGCTGGAAATTCAGATTTTAGTTGATTATGTCAAGTTGGTTGTTATTACTGATTTAAGGTTAACTAGAGTTGATTTTGAGGACGGTTAAAGGATTGAAGGTTGATTACTAAACTATTTTCTTGAAGTATGATCTTTAGAATAAAATGGTAACTTTGCTAGTAACTAAATAAATTTAAAAAAATAACTAGAAATATGACAGGTTGGTGTTTGGAACATTAGTTATGAATTCTGGAAGTTGACTGGTTTACTTTTAAAGAATGATTTATGGAAACTCTGATTTTAATTAATGTTAGGATGTTGGTTGTTAAACTGATTTATGATGAGACGATTATTGAGATTCTGTTGTTGTGATAACTGCTGATAAAAGGGCTAGTGATTTGTTGAGAAAGAGGGAACCCGAAAGGGTGGTTAAGTCCGAATTTTAAGGGAGGTGCTGTCGAAATTTTATAAAATCTGAGGCTTTGTCTGAAATATTATTTCTAAAGATTTTGATTTGGGAAAAAAATTATATTATTTGATTTTGATTTACTAAGAGAAGAAATGAATTATGTTTTTTAGTTTTATTCATTGAGAAAAAATATTATGTTTAAGCTGGATTTATTATGAAAAGAATTCCGTTTTGAGTTGATTTACTAAGAATAGAAAGAATTATGTTTTGAGTTTGATTTAATATGAAAAGAGTTATATTTTGGGTTTGAAATAAAGGATTATCTTTTTAGAAGTTTGGTTAAATAATAATATTTGAATTTGAATAGTAAAGAGAGATAATTTTTGAGTCTTTTGATGGAGAACTAAACTGAAAAAAATAGTTTTAAAGTTGGCTTGACTTAAGATTGCCAAAGTAGAAATTATGAACCGAATTGATGCTTAAGATTTTTATTAACGAATGCTTTAGAAAGTTAAGAAAGGTTGAAGAAAATGTGTTAAGGATTCGAAGGAAAAAAGAGAATGGAGAATTGATATGTGGAATGTTGGGATTTATAAAGAATAATAAAAAAATGATGAAAGGCAGGAAAACCCCACGAACTGTTAGTTGTTTAACTATGAGGAAAACCCATGAATTGATAATTTGTTAAATTCGGGAAGTATTCACGAACTGAATGATCATTGATCTCGGTAAAACTTATAAATTGTTATTTGTTTTAAATGCAGGAAAACCCACGAATTGATAATCATTGATTATGGGAATAACCCACAAACTGTTATATGTTGATCTCGGGTATAGCCCACGAACTGAGGATTACTATGTTATTGTGTATTGATCTCGGGAAAACCCACGAACTGAGGATCTCTATTTTGTTGTATGTTGATTTCGGGGAAACCCACGAATTGAGGATCTCTGTTTTGTTGTATGTTGATCTCGGAAAAACCCACGAACTGAGGATCTCTGTTTTGTTTGTGTGTTGATCTCGGGAAAACCCACGAACTGAGGATATCTGTTTTGTTTGTGTGTTGATCTCTGGGACGCCCATGAACTGAGGATCACTGTTTCCTCTTGTGCGTATATTATGAGGTCGGGCTTTACGCCGACTGCTAGTAGTCAAGAAGGAGTGGTATTCTTACCACCGACACGTATGCACTAAGGACACCAAGGGAAACCATATCTGGGACTTGTTCCTAGGTAATGTCAGGCTGCAAGGTGTAAACCGACACGTGAGCTCATGGTCTGTTTAGGACAGACATGCATCATATTGGTTGTGCATTTGCATTTGGTTGTGTTTGCTTGTATTGCTTCTCTATGATTGTGTTGTTTGTCTTATTGTGATTTGTTTGTGTGTTGAATTGAGTTTCTTACTTGTGCTAGTAGTCTGTGAATGTATAGAGATGATTAATAACTGTTGTTATGACTGAGAATTAATTATGTGGCTGAAAGATATTTAATATGACAAATTTTGCGATCGAGATCTGTTCTGGCTTTAGAAATTTAAAGAAAGTAATTAATTATCTAAAGTAAGATTAAAAAGTATTTCAAAAGGTTTGACAAAAATGGTTTTACAAGCAAAGTTAATTATTTGCATGTTAATCATTACTTTTACGGACTGAGAACGTGTGGTTTATTCTCACCCCAAAATCTTCCACCCTTTCAGTGACTGATAAACCCCAATTTTGTGGTTTATCTTGTGCTTAATTTGGGGAATTTTACCACCTTTTCCCACATTTATTTAATGAAATAGCATGGCTTTGTAATTCTCCCTTGAATTATGCTTAAGTGTAAAAACATGCTTTTTAGGCTCTTAAATTGGCGATTTTGATTCACTTTAATTCCATTCGATGCCTTGATGTGTTTGTTGAGTGATTTCAAGTTCATAAGGCAAGTATTAGATGGAAGAAATGAGGAGAAAAGTATGCAAAGTGGAGAATGCATGAAGAAACAAAGATTGGGAATGCATCAATGGGCGCGCACGCATACAAGGCGCGCACGCGCAAAAGTAGTTTCGCATAGAGACGCGCACACGTACATGACGCATTCGCGCGGATGAAGAATTTGCCAATCGACGCACATGCGTCGATACTCTCACGTGGCCCACTTAAAGGCAAAACGCTGGGGGCAATTTCTGAGCTGCCCAGGCCCAAATCCAACTTGTTTATGAGTGTATTTTATGCAGAATTGAAGTCCAAGCAAAGGGGGAGCAATTACTTTAGCCAACATGAGCCTTTAGTTAGTTTTTTGGCAATAACCCCCTCCGAACTCTTATGGGTATAATCCTAATCCTAATATGTATCAATCCAATGTGTGTGATGACCCTCATTGTGGTTGTCAACCACAATCATCATATGCATATGATCCCACTCCTCAATATAGTCCTAAACCATACTCACATGCCTCACACCATCATTCAAATTCATATGACTATAATCCATACCCACTATACCAACCACTATATGAACCTCATCTAGAACCACCACCATCCCAACACCAATACTTCCAAGAACCACAAATTCCACATATACCACCTCAAGAATTCCACCAATATGAACCACCTTCTAACATCAAAAATCTTCCCTCAACTAATAAACCCTCTCTTCCACCACCACCTCCCGATGAAGCCTTCATGTTAGAACTGAGATACCTTGAATCTTGTATCTTAAGGCGACAAGAGGAGGATGAAACTAAGTTTAAGGAGCTAAGAGCAAGGATAGCTAGCATGGTAGAAGCTGTGAGTCACCTAACATCCCACCTAAGCTCATGTACCCTAAGTACCCCCATTGTTGAATATGGAGAAACAATCAAGGAGCCTAGTGAGGGAGTGAACTTGAAGCTCCATGGTGAGGAAGAAGAATTGAAGCAAGAAGTACAACAAGAGGAGAAGGTAGAGATTAGCAAACAAAAGGAAGTAGTGGGTGGATGTTTAGGATATGTCGAGCACATAAAGGAATCTCAAGCTGAAGAACCGTCCTCCACGGAGTATGGATGAGATGTTAAAAAGGAGAGTAAAGTTGCAGAAGTAGACAAAGAGTCAAAGGAAATTGATCAAGAAGTGGATTCCATCACTAGTGATTTTTTGCCCACATTGATCAATTCCCTTGACGATCTTGCTGAGCCTTCTCTCAGTGGACTAGAATGCAAGGTTGAGGAGGATGTGCAAACTCCAAGGCCTATTGTAAGTGAAGAACTGGAAGAAGCGTTCCAAGCAGCAAGCCCTCCTATCTATGATGATTCCGCATCAACATATGACCCTTCCGAGTTTGAAGAGTCCTTCCCCAAAATGCTTAGACTTGATGATGAGGTAGACTTCACTAGACCTCCTATCTATGATGAGAGTGATGGGGAAGAGATAGAAGAAATTAGTGAAGAAGAAGGTGAACTTGAGGAAGCTTGGCAAGAGGAGAAACTTGAAAAACCTTGCCGAGTGGTGGAAGCCTCTAGAAGAGGATGGATAGGAGTAGAGCGTACTTTATCAAGATCTTTGGGAACTCCTTCACCTAGTTTGTCATCTAATTCTTCACTTGAGTGGGTAAAACTTCTAACTCTCAGCTTTATTATCCCACTTGAGTATGGTTTGCTTGAGACGGATGGTCAACTTAGGGCGCTTTGTGGAATTAAGCGAAAGAGGAGGATGTTTAGTGGTTGGCGTTCTAAATCTAGGCTCATTATGGTTGGAAGCTCAAAATTGAAGAGCATGGATTGGTGTAATACTCAATTAAATGGGTCTAGGAGGATAGTTTGGTGCTTTCATGAGAATTCAGCTTTCTTGTCACCCAGACGGAATCAAGGCGATCAACTAGAAGATGGGTGCGAAGATAAGATACGAGATCCTGGATCAATGGTATGCGAAATTGTTACTCAGGTTGTAAAATTTGTTGTTCCTTCTCTCCCTGGCAATGGCGCCAACAAACTGGTGCACAATACCATGGTCCAAATATAACTTCACAACTTCGCACAACTAACCAGCAAGTGCATTGGGTCGTCCAAGTAATAAAACCTTACGTGAGTAAGGGTCGATCCCACGGAGATTGTCGGTATGAAGCAAGCTATGGTCACCTTGTAAATCTCAGTCAAGCGAATATCAAATGGTTATGGAGTTTTCGAATAATAATAATAAATAAACAGAAAATAAAGATAGAAATACTTATGTAATTCATTGGTGAGAATTTCAGATAAGCGTATAGAGATGCTTTCGTTCCTCTGAACCTCTGCTTTCCTGCTGTCTTCATCCAATCAGTCTTACCCCTTTCAAGAGATACTCATTCAATCTAAGGTAGAACGGAAGTGGTTGTCAGGCATGTGTTCATAGGGAATGATGATGACTGTCATGATCATCACATTCATGTTGAAGCGTGAATGGTTATCTTAGAAGCGGAATAAGTTGAATTGAATAGAAACAGTAGTACTTTGCATTAAATCATGAGGAACAGCAGAGCTCCGCACCTTAATCTATGGAGTGCAGAAACTCTACCGTTGAAAATACATAAGTGATGAAGGTTCAGGTATGGCCGAATGGCCAGCCCCCAAACGTGATCAATATGATCCAAAGATGAACTAAAAAATCATAAGATGATCCGAAGATGAAAATACAATAGTAAAAAGTCCTATTTATACTAAACTAGTTACTAGGGTTCACAGAAGTAAGTAATTGATGCATAAATCCACTTCCGGGGCCCACTTGGTGTGTACTTGGGCTGAGCTTTAGCTTTCCACGTGCAGAGGCTCTTTCTGGAGTTGAACGCCAGTTTGTAACGTGTTTCTGGCATTCAACTCTGGTTTGTGACGTGTTTCTGGCGTTTAACTCCAGACTGTAGCGTAGAACTGGCGTTCAACGCCCTTTTGCGTCATCTAAACTCGGCCAAAGTATAAACTATTATATATTGCTGGAAAGCCCTGGATGTCTACTTTCCAACGCAATTGAAAGCGTGCCATTTTGAGTTCTGTACCTCCAAAAAAGCCACTTTGAGTGCAGGGAGGTCAGAATCCAACAGCCTCAGCAGTCCTTCTTCAACCTCTGAATCTGATTTTTGCTCAAGTCCCTCAATTTCAGCCAGAAAATACCTGAAATCACAGAAAAACACACAAACTCATAGTAAAGTCAAAAAATGTGAATTTAACATAAAAACTAATAAAAAAATCCCTAAAAGTAACTAGATCCTACTAAAAACATACTAAAAACAATGCCAAAAAGTGTATAAATTATGCGCTCATCACAACACCAAACTTAAATTGTTGCTTGTCCCCAAGCAACTGAACATCAAATATGATAAAAAGAAGAGAATATACTATAAATTCCAAACTATCAATGAAACATAGCTCCAATCAGATGAGCAGGACTTGAAGCTTTTTGCCTCTTGAATAGTTTTGGCATCTCACTTTATCCATTGAAGTTCAGAATGATTGGCATCTATAGGAACTCAGAGTTCAGATAGTGTTATGCCATCCTCTAGCCACAAGCTTGAGGTCTAGTCTTCTAAGTTGAACCGGTTTGCCTTTTGAGTCAATCTTCCATTGAGCTCCTTCCACACATATGTCCATTAAGTCCTTTCTCCAGGGTGTGATTTTTCTTCTGCTGTTTTTGATTTTTCTTCACTTTTCTCAGTTGTTTTTGTGACTCCCCATGATCATGAACCTATGAAGACACGTAACTAATAAAAAATATAATTAAATAAAAATTGGGTTGCCTCCCAACAAGCGCTTCTTTAATGTCAATAGCTTGACAGTGGGCTCTCATGGAGCCTCAGAGATGTTCAGAGCATTATTGAGACTCCCCAACACCAAACTTAGAGTTTGGATATGAGAGTTCAACACCAAACTTAGAGTTTGGTTGTGGCCTCCTAACACCAAACTTAGAGTTTGACTGTAGGAGCTCTGGTTGACTCTATTTTGAGAGAAGCTTACTGTGCCTCTTTTCCATGTTTACAAAAGGATGTCCTTGAGTTTTAAACTCAAGGGAGTCCTCATTCAATTGAAGGACTAGTTCACCTCTGTTAACATCAATCATAGCTCTTGCTATGGCTAGGAAGGGTCTTCCAAGGATAATAGATTCATCCTCATCCTTCCCAGTATCTAAGATTATGAAATCAGCAGGGATGTAAAGGCCTTTAACCTTTACTAATATGTCCTCTACTTGTCCATAAGCCTGTTTTCTGGAATTGTCTGTGGTGCACGAAATTGTGATCTCCAGGCTCGAACAAATCCTGGTAATGGCGCCAGAGCTTGGTGCTCTGATCTTAATTCATAATAGTCACAACTTCGATACAACTAACCAGCAAGTGCACTGGGTCGTCCAAGTAATACCTTACGTGAGTAAGGGTCGAATCCCACGGCATTGTTGTTGGGTTCGGCTGCCATCTCCTTTACTTGTTCAAAATTTTCAATCAAGTTGTCTCTGGATTGTTATAATTTAGCTTCTCTTAATTTTCTCTTCAGAGTCCTTTCAGGTTCTGGATTAGCTTCAACAAGAATGCCTTTTTCTCTGTCCCTTCTCATAAGAAAGAGGAGAGAAAAAGAAAAGAAGAGGAATCCTCTATGTCACAGTAAAGAGGATCCTTATTGTTAGTAGAAGAAAAGAAGAAGAAATTCGCACTCAGATAGAAGAGGGGGTTCGAATTTGGTGATGATGTGAGGAAGAGATGTTAGTTAATGAATGAATAAATAGAATAAGATGA
>NC_029790.2:76770275-76771251 GCF_000816755.2 Arachis ipaensis
CGAACATCCACTCTAAGCTTACTCAGCTTTTGAGGAGGAAAGAACTTGGCTAAGAATGCCGTGACCAGCTTATCCCAAGAGTTCAGGCTATCCTTGGGTTGAGAGTCCAACCATACTCTAGCTCTGTCTCTTACAGCAAAGGGAAAAAGCATGAGCCTGTAGACTTCAGGATCTACTCCATTAGTCTTAATAGTATCACAGATCTGCAAGAATTTAGATAAGAACTGAAAAGGATCTTCAGATGGAAGTCCATGAAACTTGCAGTTCTGCTGCATTAGAAAAACTAATTGAGGTTTCAGCTCAAAATTGTTTGCTCCAATGGTAGGGATGGAGATGCTTCTTCCATGTAAATTGGAATTAGATGCAGTAAAGTTACCAAGCATCCTCCTTGCATTATTATTATTTTCGGCTGCCATCTCCTTTTCCTGTTCGAAAATTTCTAAAAGGTGCTCGCTGGATTGTTGTAATTTAGCTTCTCTTAG
Source organism: Arachis ipaensis (assembly GCF_000816755.2). NCBI lineage: Eukaryota > Viridiplantae > Streptophyta > Magnoliopsida > Fabales > Fabaceae > Arachis > Arachis ipaensis. The sequence continues at coordinate 76,770,758 of NC_029790.2, forward strand.
TTTCCTCTTCAGAGTCCTTTCAGGTTCTGGATCTGATTCAACAAGAATGTTCTTGTCCTTGCTCCTGCTCATATGAAAAAGGAGGGAACAGAAAAATAATAATAGGGATCCTTCTTGCCCAGGTGTAGAGGTTCCCTTAGGTGAGTGGAAGAAAAGAAGAGTAGAAGAAAAGAAGAAGAGAAAATCTGAACTCAGAGAGAGAGAGGGGGTTCGGATTTTTGGTGAGTGAGGAAGAGATGTTAGTAAATAAATAAATAAATAGAAGAGGATGAGAGGGGAAGGTTTTTGAAAATAATTTTTGAAAAAGAGTTAGTGATTTTCAAAAATTAGAAGAAGAAATAAATTAAAATTGAATTTTGAATAATTAGTTAATTAAAAAGAATTTTTGAAAAAGAGGGAGATATTTTCGAAAATTAGAGAGAGAGAGTTAGTTAGGTAGTTTTGAAAAAGATAAGAAACAAACAAAAAGTTAGTTAGTTAGTTGAAACAAATTT
>NC_029790.2:76771282-76792195 GCF_000816755.2 Arachis ipaensis
GCTGTCTTCATCCAATCAGTCTTACTCCTTTTCCATGGCAAGCTTTATGTAAGGGCGTCATCGTTGTCAATGGCTACATCCCATCCTCTTGTGAAAAAGGTCCAAATGCTCTGTCACGGCACGGCTAATCATCTGAGGTTCTCGATCATACTGGAATAGGATTCACCCTCCTTTTGCGTCTGTCACTACGCCCAGCACTCGCGGGTTTAAAGTTCGTCACAGCCATCCCTTCCCAGATCCTACTCGGAATACCACAGACAAGGTTTAGACTTTCCGGATCTCAGGAATGGCCATCCATGGGTTCTAACTTATACCACGAAGATTCTGATTAAGGAATCCAAGAGATACTCATTCAATCTAAGGTAGAACAGAAGTGGTTGTCAGGCACGTGTTCATAGGGAATGATGATGACTGTCACGATCATCACATTCATGTTGAAGCGCGAATGGATATCTTAGAAGCAGAATAAGTTGAATTGAATAGAAACAGTAGTACTTTGCATTAAATCATGAGGAACAGTAGAGCTCCGCACCTTAATCTATGGAGTGCAGAAACTCTACCGTTGAAAATACATAAGTGATGAAGGTTCAGGCATGGCCGAATGGCCAGCCCCCAAACGTGATCAATATGATCCAAAGATGAACTAAAAAATCATAAGATGATCCGAAGATGAAAATACAATAGTAAAAAGTCCTATTTATACTAAACTAGTTACTAGGGTTTACAGAAGTAAGTAATTGATGCATAAATCCACTTCCGGGGCCTACTTGGTGTGTGCTTGAGCTGAGCTTTAGCTTTCCATGTGAAGAGGCTCTTTCTAGAGTTGAATGCCAGTTTGTAACGTGTTTCTGGCGTTCAACTCTGGTTTGTGACGTGTTTCTGGCGTTTAACTCCAGACTGCAGCGTAGAACTGGCGTTCAACGCCCTTTTGCATAGTCTAAACTCGTCCAAAGTATGAACTATTATATAATGCTGAAAAGCCCTGGATGTCTACTTTCCAACGCAATTACAAGCGCGCCATTTTGAATTCTATAGCTCCAGAAAATCCACTTTGAGTGCAGGGAGGTCAGAATCCAACAGCATCAGCAGTCCTTCTTCAACCTCTGAATCTGATTTTTGCTCAAGTCCCTCAATTTCAGCCAGAAAATACCTGAAATCACAGAAAAACACACAAACTCATAGTAAAGTCCAGAAATGTGAATTTAACCTAAAAACTAATAAAAACATCCCTAAAAGTAACTAGATCCTACTAAAAACATACTAAAAACAATGCCAAAAAGTGTATAAATTATCTGCTCATCAATCACACTACGCGGGACGCACGCTGTGCCCTAACCACGTAGACGCACGCTGTGCGCGTCCGCGTCCCTTTGCGTTTCTTCATCCACGCGTAGGCGCACCTGGCGCCTCTGCACCCTATCATCATTCAACTCATCCACGCGCAAGCGCACAGTGCGCGCGTGCATCGATGCATCTTTGCATCACCCAGGCCAAAGGACTCGAGAGTTATGCCAACTCTGGGCCCCTTTTGTGTCTTTGGCCCAGCACACTGGTTCACGAAATTGTGATCCTTAACAACGGCGCCAAAAACTTGGTGCTCGGAACGTAATTCACACACTTTGTCACAACTTCGCACAACTAACCAGCAAGTGCACTGGGTCGTCCAAGTAATAAACCTTACGTGAGTAAGGGTCGATCCCACGGAGATTGTTGGCTTGAAGCAAGATATGGTCACCTTGTAAATTTCAGTCAGGCAGATTCAAATGGTTATAGAGTTTTAATAATTAAAAGATAAATAAAATGTAAAATAGGATAGAGATACTTATGTAAGTCATTGGTGAGAATTTTAGATAAGCGTATAGAGATGCTTTTGTTCCTCCTGAACCTCTGCTTTCCTGCTGTCTTCATCCAATCATTCCCACTCCTTTCTATGGCAAGCTTTGTGTAGGGCATCACCATTGTCAATGGCTACTTCCCATCCTCTCAATGAAAATGGTCCAAGATGTGCTGTCACCGCACGGCTATTCATCTGTCGGTTCTCGATACCGGATCCTACTCGGAATACCACAGACAAGGTTTAGACTTTCCGGACCTCAAGAATGGCCGCCAATAGTTCTAGCCTATACCACAAAGACTCTGATCTCACGATCAGAAGGCTAAGAGATACACATTCAAGCTTGTTTGCATGTAGAACGGAAGTGTTTGTCAGGTACACGTTCATAAGTGAGAATGATGATGAGTGTCACATAATCATCACATTCATCATGTTCTTGAGTGCGAATGTATATCTTAGAGAAGAAATAGGCTTGAATTGAATAGAAAAACAATAGTACTTTGCATTACTTCATGAGGAACAGCAGAACTCCACACCTTAATCTATGATGTGTAGAAACTCTACCATTGAAAATACATAAGAACAAGGTCCAGGAATGGCGGAATGGCCAGTCTCCCCAATTGGCATATGAATTCGAAAATAGGGAAAAAGACCCCTAGTACAATAGTAAAGAGTTCTATTTATCCTAAACTAGTTACTAGGGTTACAGAATTGAGTAAATGATGCAGAAAATCGCTTCCGGGCCCAGTTGGTGTGTGCTTGGGCTGAGCATTGAAGCTTTCACGTGCAGAGGTCTTCCTTGGAGTTAAACGCCAGTTTGTAACCTGTTTCTGGCGTTTAACTCTGCTTTGCAACCTGTTTCTGGCGTTTAACTCCAGAATAGGGCATAGAGCTGGCGTTGAATGCAAGTTTGCATCGTCTAAACTCGGGCAAAATATGAACTATTATATATTTCTGGAAAGCCCTGGATGTATACTTTCCAACGCAATTGAGAGAGTGCCATTTGGATTTATGTAGCTCCATAAAATCTACTTTGAGTGTAGGGAGGTCAGAATCCAACAGCATCTGCAGTCCTTCTTCAACCTTTGAATCTGATTTTTGCTCAAGTACCTCAATTTCAGCCAGAAATTACCCGAAATCATAGAAAAACACACAAACTCATATTAAAGTCCAGAAATGTGATTTTTATTTAAAAACTAATAAAAATATGTTAAAAACTAACTAAATCATACTAAAAACTATGTAAAAACAATGCCGAAAAGCGTATAAATTATCCGCTCATCACACACCCGCGTGGATGCGCATCGTACGCGTCGCGCCCATTCCCAATTTTCCCATCTACGCGCAGGCGCATATGACGCTTCTGCACCGATTCACTATTCTCTCACCCACGCGGACGCGCACGGTGCGCGCTCGCGTGGATTCAAAATTTTGCTTACCCCAGGGACGCGAAGCCCTAGCGCATTCGCATAGTCCCTCCTCTCACCTTCTCTAACGTCTTTCTCTCTTCTCTTTTCACCTCCCACCAGCGACGCTTTCCTCTGCTCCGTCCGGCGAACGCTGCCGCCGTCGCCACATACATCCCTCTCCTCATTTCCCCCCTCTCTCCATTCTCACTGCCTCACCCCTGTCTTCTTCCCTCACCCCATATCCCTGCTTTGTTCCAACGCCACCCCAGCGCTGCCACAAGCACCGCTGTGACCTCCATTGTCACTGGCGCACGTTCCATTGTACCACCAGACCGCCGTCCTGCTCTGACCCGTCTACTCTTCTTCCTCTGCTCTCCATTCCTTTCCTCTGTTCGCACTCCCCTACTTCCCAGGTTTCCCTTTTTCTTCTTTCATTTTAATTTTGTTTAGTTAATCTAGTTTATCTTATTCTATTTAGCTTTCTTAGTTAGATTAGTTTAGTTAGTTTAGTTTGTTAGGTGGTTAGAGAATCTAGGCTGAGTAGTGGATTTAGGCTTGTTTGAATTTATGCTGCTATTTGGAATTGTTCTATTTCATTGATTTGCTCTGTGCTCATTTGGATTGTTAATACTGAATGTTGCTTTCCTCATGACTGCTGGTTGGTTTAGTTTGAATTGTTTTCGATGTTTGCTGCTAAAGATTGGCTATTTGTTCAATTCATATGAACTCATACATAGTTTTTGTGCTTTGGAATTAAATGAATTCATATGGAAATTGATTTGACTGTTTGAATTTGGAAAATAGCCAATGTACTGCTAAAATGCTGCTGGATTTTCCCTAACCATATTTCATGAAATAACATTATTTTGATGGGTGTAACAGACTTCTATTTGATGATTTCTGTGTCAAATAGGATTTTGTTGCCTAAATGGTTTTGGAATTCGTCAAGAACCTGTTTACAAGTTTTGGTCATACTCGTTATATTCTTTGCTTGCTTACAATGTTGATTTATATATATACATTGCATAGTTGAGTAAACTTTCAGATTGACCATAAACTTGGTTTTCATTTGAAATTGAGCCCAATTTGCTTGCTTCCACAAGATTGATGATTTCTTCTACCTATGTAGCTACTGTGATTCAATCCCTCTATGCCCAAATTATCTTTAGTCACATGGTGCATAAAATTTTCAACTCTTATCTCAATCCTTGTGACCTTCATGCCTCATTGAAATTTGGTGTTTGAATTTCATTTATGTACATTGTTCATTGAAGTTTTGATTTCACCAACACCAATTCATATGATTCTAGTGATCTTTACATTGATTGATGACTTGTTTTCATATTGGTTGCCTTCTAGCAATATTATATTTCATCATCAATGACTTGATGCATTTCATGATTGTGAGTGTGCTTACACCCCCAATTTTATACTTTCCTTTTGAATTAAGCCGGTAACCACCATATCACTGATTTTCAACTAATTTCTAACTCTAATTTGTTTACCTAACTAACTCCTTTTGGTTTTCAACTTAACTCTTTTGATCATTCTTTTGGATATGGTGTTTCTTAGGCTTAATGAACAAGTAATGTGCAAATGTGGTTTGAATTCTTGGTTTGAATTCTGAATTCTGTTGCTTGCATCCCAAGAATTCTCTTTGCTTTACTCACTTCATGAAAATGCTTTGCTTTAAGGGCTTTATATCCGCTTGGCTAGCTACTTATATTGTATCATCTCTGTTTTCAGGATGTCAGACAAGGAAAAAGCTATAGCCACTACTTCAAGAAAGAGGAAGTGCTCTAAAACCTCTACCCGTTCACCTTATGCAAACTATGCTAAGAATCCCCTGAATGAAGAGGACAAGGAAAATCAGCTGCTGTCATCTACTGACCCAATCAAATTCCCAAACCTCTATTGTGATCTTCGTTTCCCCGATTTCTGGAAGAAGAATCTAAACATTGAGAAGAAACTGCTCCTTTCCAATGATGTGAGACGTGCCATAAACACCCGCATTCTGGATTTGGGATTGGACTTTGTTGACAGAGATTTGGGGAGGATAAACACGTCATGGGTGAGAGAATTTTATTGTAACTTCTTTCGTGCCACTCTTGATTCAGTTCAGCTGCGAGGTAGAGACATTATGATCACTGAGGCTGCCATTGGGGATACACTGCTCTGCCGACTTTGTCCTGATGATACATGCGCCTATAAGCAGGCAGAGGTGGCCATCCATTGCATGACATTTAATTATGAGGCGCTTAAGCACGTGATTGCCACACCTGACGCCCCTTGGGTGATGGATTCTGGGAACAAGAAGCCCAAGGGAATACGTTTCACTTATCTGTCGAGGGAGGCTAGGACTTGGCAGTATATATTTGCCCACTATGTCTTCCCCACCATTTACTTCTCAGAGATTCCGATGGATATGCTAGTTCTGATTGGGTGTGTGATGGAGGGGAAGGAGCTAAACTTCCCCCGGCTGATCAAGCAGAATATGTGGCACACGCATATCCGTGGCCTCCTATAGGCAGCTCAGCCCTCGTTATCAGCAGCAGCAGCAGGACCCCCCTCAACTTCAGCAGCAGCAGCATCGTTACCACCACCACCAGCACCTGAGCCGACATACCTGTTGGTGCAGTGCCTATTCCGCTTCATGGAGCACTGCGAGCATCGTATCATGCGACGTCTCGACCGCATAGACCAGGTGTTTGCCTCACAAGGCATCGAGCTACCTCCACTCCCAGACTCTTTCGCCTCCGACGAGCAGGATCAGGAGGAGGAGCATGATGAGGAGCCGACTCATCAGGATGCACCTCCAGAGACACAGGTCACCACAGAGGTTCAGCACCATCCTGAGGTTTAGCAGGACACTCCACAGCCATAGCCTGAGCCTGAGCTTTAGCCAGAGCCACAGCTAGTCCCAGTCCCACAGTCTGAGCCTGAGCTACATCCCGGCGCGATTGTTGACCCCCATCCCGAGCTTCAACAGTAGCATCGAGGACGATGCATGATTCTAAAGTGTGGGGAGGTCACTGTTCGTGACCGGTGTTTGCATTTATGTGGTGAACTTTCAGACATATATTTCTATTTTCTGCTACTTTATTTTATTTTGCACTTTATGTTTTAGATCATTTTGGGATTACTGTACATATTTGCTATTGTGGATACCCTTATTTTGGTAGTTGCACACTTTTATTATATATATATCTATATGTTTTGCATCTTGGCTTTGATTGTGATTAGAAAAATGTTTTGGATTGATAAAATCTAGTTGACCCTTTTTATATAAGAATTGTGTTTTGATTGAAAAGGGGTAAACTAGGGAAAATTTTTAAAATTTTCTAAATCACTACATTGAATTAAAATAAGCTTAGTCAATATGATGAAAATTTTCAAGAAATCTATTTCTCGGGCACCACCCCAATTGGTTGAAAATTTTCAGAACTTGCTTGAATTATACACTTTGTGGGTCATGTTTTGAGCAAAGAACACAAGCATGTAAGATTTGAGCCTAATTGTGTGGTTACATCATACATAACCACTTATTTTCATTCTTGTGTGCATTATTCTCTTCCTATGATTGTAATCTTTGATTTGTTTAATTCTTTATGTTCATTATTTTGTGTATATATGCATTTATATGATTGAGGCCATTGTTCAATTAGCTCACTTACCCAAATAGCCTACTTTTTATCTTCCATTGTTAACCAATCTTGAGCCTATGCTTAACCCATTTGTTCATAATTGTAGCACATTACAAGCTTAAATGAAAACAATAAATGTCCGTTGTTTGGATCTTTGATTAGCTTAGGCTAGTGAGAGTGTTTATCATTTGATTTTGGAAAGTTGGGTACATTGGGTAGAGATAAAAGTGTATGTGTGTTTTTGTTAAAAAAAATTTTAGGAATTGGGTACATACTCATGTATTAATCATGTGTAAACCATATGCATTGATGTTCTTGTATATATTTTATCAAAAAAAAAATTGCAACAAAAAGGAAACAAAATGTCCCAAAGTTTAAAGTTTCATAAAGTCAATGCATACGTGTGAGAATCTAAAAGGAAATGCATGAGTGTGTGAAGAAGTAAAGAATGGATAGCTAGGTTTGTTTAAAATTGTTTAGGTTTTCATAGGTTAGGTGGGAAGTTTAAGTTAATCAAAGATTCGAATTTCAAGCTCACTTGACCATATGCATCCTACCTTGACCCTAGCCCCATTACAACCTATAGGAAAGTCCTCATGATACTTTTATGCATGCATAAGGTAATTATTGATTGTTAGATGAAAAACAAATCTTGGAAAGCATGATTAGGGGAGAATTGAGTGAATCAACCCCATACACTTGAGTGCCTAGAGCAGATACACATCCGGCGAGGGTTTGATCGCCCAATTACATGTTTCCACCCATGATCATCTTTTCTTGCAAGTTTGTGAACTTTTTCAATGATTCAATCCAATTGTGGTTTGCTTTGATTGCTAATACCTTAGCCCTTGTGCTTGCATGTGTATTATTGGAGATTGATTTATATTACAAGCTTAAATGAAAACAATAAATGTCCCTTGTTTGGATCTTTGATTAGCTTAGGCTAGTGAGAGTGTTTATCATTTGATTTTGGAAAGTTGGGTACATTGGGTAGAGATAAAAGTGTATGTGTGTTTTTGTTAAAAAAAATTTTAGGAATTGGGTACATACTCATGTATTAATCATGTGTAAACCATATGCATTGATGTTCTTGTATATATTTTATCAAAAAAAAAATTGCAACAAAAAGGAAACAAAATGTCCCAAAGTTTAAAGTTTCATAAAGTCAATGCATACGTGTGAGAATCTAAAAGGAAATGCATGAGTGTGTGAAGAAGTAAAGAATGGATAGCTAGGTTTATTTAGAATTGTTTAGGTTTTCATAGGTTAGGTGGGAAGTTTAAGTTAATCAAAGATTCGAATTTCAAGCTCACTTGACCATATGCATCCTACCTTGATCCTAGCCCCATTACAACCTATGGGAAAGTCCTCATGATACTTTTATGCATGCATAAGGTAATTATTGATTGTTAGATGAAAAACAAATCTTGGAAAGCATGATTAGGGGAGAATTGAGTGAATCAACCCCATACACTTGAGTGCCTAGAGCGGATACACATCTGGTGAGGGTTTGATCGCCCAATTACATGTTTCCACCCATGATCATCTTTTCTTGCAAGTTTGTGAACTTTTTCAATGATTCAATCCGATTGTGGTTTGCTTTGATTGCTAATACCTTAGCCCTTGTGCTTGCATGTGTATTATTGGAGATTGATTTATTTTGACTAAGCCATTGCATCATGAAAATAGGTTGCATATAGATAGATTGCATTTAATTAGTTTGCATTGAATAAATGTTAATACCCTTTGCTTCTTTCTTGATTTTAGCATGAGGACATGCTTAGTTTAAGTGCGGAGAGATTTGATAAACTCCAATTTTGTGGTTTATCTTGTGCTTAATTTGGGAGATTTTACCACCTTTTCCCACATTTATTCAATGAAATAGCATGGTTTTGTAATTCTCCCTTGAATTATGCTTAAGTGTAAAAATATGCTTTTTAGGCTCTTAAATTGGTGATTTTGATTCACTTTAATTCCATTCGATGCCTTGATGTGTTTGTTAAGTTATTTCAGGTTCATAAGGCAAGTATTGGATGGAAGAAATGAGGAGAAAAGCATGCAAAGTGGAGAATGCATGAAGAAAAAAAGATTGGGAATACATCAATGGGCGCACACGCGTACAAGGCGCGCACGTGCAAAAGTGATTTCGCATAGAGACGCGCACGCGTACATGATGCGTCCGGGCGGATGAAGAATTTGCCAATCGACGCGCCGATACTCTCGCCCTTGTTGCTTTAGTTTTAATTATATACAGAGGGATAAGAATTGTATATAAGTTTCGTTTTATTTATTTTGTATTATATTTATTATTATTAATAGTTATGTGATCATTATTACGTGGTGATGTTTGATACATGAGTTTGATAAATAAAAATAAAATTTTCTGGCATTTTCTTAAAAACTGAAACGCAGTATTGACGTAAAGGCTCAATATTAAATAGATGATAAAGGAAATCAGGTCCGTAACGCCTTACTTTTGGTACGATCATGACGTGCCCATGATTCATCCAGCATTCAAACCATCATAAAGTCAATCTCTTACAAGCCACAACACATCACAATAAATCCAAACCAGCAAATTGCAATCACGAGTAACCAAACAGTCAAACAAATAATCACACATAGAGAACAATTACGACAAGTAGTAAAATTAGTAGTTAACAGAATATCAATTAGGCAAATTGTAAAACCCGCAAAAATTATTAAATAATTAGATAATAAAATAATTAATAATCATGAAAATTAAAAAATGAAATTTTATAATTTAATGAGATAGAGCTAATTAAAATAAGAATTTTGACACCAAATTTAAAGAATTTGGCCCAAGATTGGGCCGAACGGGCCAAACCGGTTGAATCAGACCCAAGTTGGGCCCAAGCCCAACATACATAAGCCATCCTTATGAGCAATTCAGCTCATTCTTCAGCCATGAGATGAGAGACACGGTGAGTGACAGAGGAAGAAGCAAAACCCCAAATACTATTCACCCCGATATTCAATCGCCCATAACTTTTGATCCGGAGCTCTGATTGACGAGCCATTTGCAACCATGCGTCCAGAGCGACGAGCTCTACAAAGTCCAGTAATCAATTTTGTAAAGAGATTTCATTTTAAGTTCAGATTTCCTCCCTTTAATTTCGAAAATTCAATTTGTGGGTGTTGAGATTTTTGATCCTTTGATGTTATAGGCTTGAACTAACTTGAGAAAATCATTGGGTTTTGCTCCATTGATGCTTGAGGAAGGTAAGGACCCCCAAACCCTTGTGAAATCTATGATTTAGTGCAATCTTTATTGATTTAGTGATGATTATTTGTGTTAGATTGAGTTGTGGGTTGTTTAGGGGCATGTTAGTGGTCATTGGTGGTGTTGGAGACTTGACGTTATACTTTGGGGAGCTAGGGATCCATTTGGTGTGACTTTTGAAGCTTGGGTCCTTGCGAAACAGTGCTAATCGTGGTGTTCTGGGTTTATCGGGGAATTGGCCAAGGTTGGATTTTGGTTTCTCGTCACTAAAATGTAATGTCTTGTGAAAATATAGGCTAGATAACCATAAGATAGGTTGAAGCATGTATGCATGATTAGTGGTTAGTGACCTTAAAGTAAATGTTGAGTATCATGAACTTAGGTGAGGAATGATGGTATTCATGATTTGTGTTGCATGATTTTGATTGTTGGGAATTGGAAGATGAGAATATTGAGAACTAACCTTGAGTGTGTGTTGAAAAATTATAATCATGGTGTTACGATAATAATATCGATTGTGATGTATTTTATAGTATATTGAGTTGAATTGAATGTGGACTGGCTGAGTGGTTCTCATTTGGTATGAGAAAGTTGATGGTGTTGATGAGGTATATATATATATATATATGTATGTATGTATGTATAGGTAAATTGTTAGGATAGATCATAGTGTTGTTGAGAATGAATCATTGTGTGGAAGTGGCCATACTTGTAAAATTGGTATTTTGGGTAATGTTGGGGATTGGGTTGATGTGGTTTGGTAAGATTAAAAAGGGATGGAATTGAAGTGTTGTGAAAATTGAGGTTTAGAAATCTTGTGAAAAGTTAATTTTTGGCTGAACTTTGGCAAGGCATAACTTGTCTTCTGGAATCCCAAATTGTTTCAAGTATATTTCATATGAAAATTGGGTCCGTGAAGTTTACGCCATTCGAAGAACGGATGAAAAATGTTTTGCAACGAAAAAGTTATGCGCGTCGAAAATTCGGAGTACAAAACAGAAAATTCTGCAACATTCAGCATTTTTGCTGTTCTGCATAGCTTGCGTACGCGGCCACCTGCACGCGACGTGACCAACCTATTTGGGTTGGGCATCTCGCGTACGTGAGGAAGAAAAAGTACGCCCACGCGTATGCGTGACGTTTCAGTAATGCACTCCCATGCATACGCATGGCCCCTATTTCAGCAAACACAAAATTTGTGTTTTAAAATATAATTTTGAACTTCTAAACCTCTATTTCCACTCTTTTAGCCCCAAACCTTAGATGTATGTTAAGGGGTGAGAAGAAGGTAGGGAGGAGTAGTAACTTGGAGATGAAGAAAGTTAGAGAAGTGGTGAAGTATCAATGAGAAGTGTGTACATGTGATATGTATATGAAGAATCTGGCCTTAGTGAATGATTTTGAATGATTATGAAGGGATGTGAAAGAATGAGTTTTAATGAATTTGGAAATGAATTTGTTTTTAGCTCTAGGATCGCCTTTGGCTCTCCTGGGACCTTATATGTTAGTTATTTGGGCACCGTTACTATATTGAGAACCTTTCGGTTCTTATCCTATACATATTTTGTGGTTTTTAGATGCAGGACGTGTGGCACCTCGCTGAGGCATACTGGAAGCTCTGATAGCGAAGATCCTTGTCTTTGAGACTTTATTTTAGATATATGTATATATGTAGATACTTTTATCTCCACTGCTTATGTATTTGATGTATTAATTTCTTCTTAGAGGTTATTTAGAGAAATAGGTTCTGTAATTCTATATTTTGGGCTTATTTTGGGTTCTCTTATATATATGTTATATACTTATGTGGTCAAGCCAGTTTATCTTCGTGAGCCGAGTCTTGAGCTTTGATATTTGTACCATGGAACTCTCTTTCGGTTATATCCATGTTAGCTTCTCTTATCTTTTCTGTTTATCGTTTATGTAGTGTGAGTGTTGCGCTTCTCGTTTTACCATTTTTTATTTTAACTTTTAACTTTCCTTCAAAGGCTCCTAGAATAAATCTTCTTCAACAATATTATATATATAAGTTTTTATTTTAGAGGTCGTAACTCCTTTGCCCCTCTCTTTTACATCCTAGGTGTAAAGCTCTGTGTGGTAGGGTGTTATGATGAGCGGATTTCTGCTGGTAAAGAATTCATAATAAATTTTTGTTGCTAGTATAGTTTTTAAACCAACAAAGAATCCTTTCATATAAAAATTTGGTTGTCACAAGTAACAAACCCCAATAAAAATAACCGAAGTATTCAAACCTCGGGTCATCTCTCAAGGAATTATAGGGAAGTGTTCTTATTATTGGTTATGAGTTTTCTGAAAAATTTTTGAATGTGGAATGGAAAAGTAAATGATTATAAATTAAAGCAATGAAAATTAACAAGAGGTTTTATGTAATTAAAATAAAAAGCCTTGGCTAGGCAAAGATTAATCGGATGTTCTATCCTTGTTGGATTTTCCAAGATTAATAGTAATAGGTTATTGTTTCTACTTAGTTAACCCTTACCGAATAAAGAAAAGTCAAGTAATTGAGCTAACTCCAATTCACAAGTCCTAATCCTCTCCCTTGGGAAGGATTAGCGTTAGTGACTAGAGAGCCAGCCAACAACTTCCAATTACAATTTAACTCTTGAGTCTTCCAACTCAAGGGTCTCTTATTAAATATTAATCAACTCCAAAGTCAAGTTAGAAGCCTACTCCATTGACATGGATGCCATTTTTGCATACATATAAAGGGAGTAGAAAGAAGACATGATAATTGGAATTGAATTGAGATAATCAAGCAAATAAAGAAATTAAATGGAAAAATACTCTTTGCATTAATAAATTAACAAGAGAAGAAAGATAAACTAAAGTAATAGAATAAATAAAAAGTAGAAGAAAACTAAATTAAAGGAAGATTGGACCTGGAATTGGGAAGAAATAAACCTAGAAACCTAAGAACCTAGAGAGAGGACAGAGCCTCTCTCTCTAGAAAACTACATCTAAAACCTAACAATTTGTGAATGATGGGATGCGTCCCTCAATTCTGTTCCACTCCCGTCCTCTAATCTGTGTTTTTCAAGCTTGAAACTGGGCCAAAAATAGCCCAGAAATCACCCCCAGCGATTTTTGATCGCTGAACTTTCGCACATGCACGCGTACGCGTGATGCACGCATGTGCGTCGCCTATCTTCAAGGAAGCTATGGCAAATTATATATCATTTCGAAGCCTCAGATGTTAGCTTTCGAACGCAACTAAAACCGCCTCATTTGAACCTCTGTAGCTCAAGTTATGATCAATTTTGTACGAAGAGGTCAGGCTTGACAGCTCAGCAATTCCTTCAATTTCTTGTATTCCTTCCACTTTTGCATGCTTCCTTTCCATCCTCTAAGCCATTTCTGTCCTATAAACCCTGAAATCACTTAACACACATATTAAGGCATCGAATGGTAATAAGAGAGGATTAATAATTAGCAATTTTAAGGTCAAAGAAGCATGTTTTCAATCAAAGCACAGAATTAGGAAGGAAAATGTAAAACATGCAAATTATATGAATAAGTGTGAGTTTAGTGAATAAAATCCACTTAATTAAGCACAAGATGTACCTAGAAATAGTGGTGCATCAAATCTCTCCACACTTAAACATTAGCATGTCCTTATGTTAAGCTCAAGAGAAACTATAAGAGTGAAGAGGAATGGTAGAAAGTATGAAATGCAACCTATCTATATGAATGCAACTACATGCAAAATGTTTTTATCGACTTGGTTTAAAAGTAAATAAATTCTCCAAGAATAAATATGAAATGGATCTCACTAATTCAAATCACAAAATAAAGTTCAAGTAAACTTGTAGAAGAAAATAGCTCATGAAAGCTGGGAACAAAGAATCGAGCCTCGAACCCTCTCCGGAAGTGTATACACTCTAATCACTCATGTGTTTAAGGTTCGATTCTCTCAATTCTCTACTAACCTTGCTTTCTAAAGCTTGCTCTTCTTCTACCAATCAACAGAAATTAAATGCACAAATACTCATATCAAGAGGTCTTTTAAGGGTTGTAATGGGGTTAGGGTCAAGGTAGGATTGTTTTGGTCAAGTGGACTAAAATCTGAATCCTTAATTAACCTAAACTCTGCACCTAACTTAAGACAATTCATATAATCAGAGTATAAAGTCTAACTACCCATTAACTATGTTTTTCACATATTTATGCATCCCAATTTGAGTATAACTCGTATGCATTGCTATCACCATTTACTTTGGGGCATTTTATCCCTTTTTTATTATTTGCTCTTTTTTTTTTCTTTTCTTTTTCTCTTTTTTATTAATTTTTTATTTTTCTTTTATTTTTCTCAATGCATATGATTAAATTATTGAATGCAATAATATGTGCTCAACTATTGTTTTTCACATTTTCACAGGAATATACAACAACCAATTCTAAAACCAAGTATTGGCAAACCCAACTTCCCCACACTTAAATCATGCATACTTGATAAACCACTATTTTATGGTTTATCTTGTTTTCAATTGAGTGGTTTCATCAAGTCTTTGCCCACTTATTCATATGATTTGCATGATTTTACAATTCCTTCCTAGTTTTGTTCTATGGTTGAAAACTTTCTTCCTAGAAATCTTTAATTTGTGGATTTTAAATTCTCCTTTATACCATTCGATGCAGTGATCCGTGTGTTAAGTGTTTCAGGCTTTATAAGGCAGGAATGACTTAGAGAATGGAGAGGAAGCTTGCAAAAATGGAAGGAACACAAGAAACTAAGGAGATAACCAGTGAGCATCAACGCGCACGCATAGCTCACGCGTGCGCACAACATGGAGGAATTTGCAGCGACGTGTGTGATGAGCGGATAATTTATATGCTTTTTGACATTATTTTTAGTATGTTTTAGTTAGTTTTTATTATATTTGTATTAGTTTTTTAATAAAATCACATTTCTGGACTTTACTATGAGTTTGTGTGTTTTTCTGTGATTTCAGGTATTTTCTGGCTGAAATTGAGGGACCTGAGCAAAAATCTGATTCAGAGGCTGAAAAAGGACTGCAGATGTTGTTGGATTCTGACCTCCCTGCACTCGAAGTGGATTTTCTGGAGATACAAAAGCCCAATTAGAGCGGTCTTAATTGCATTGAAAAGTAGATATCCTGGGCTTTCCAGCAATATATAATAGTCTATGCTTCACCCAATATTTGATGGCCCAAACCGGTGTTCCAAGTCAGCATAAAATTTCTGGCGTCAAAACGCCAGAACTGGCATAAAAGCTGGAGTTAAACGCCCAAACTGGCACAAAAGCTGGCGTTTAACTCCAAGAAAATTCTCTACATGTGAAAGCTTCAATGCTCAGCCTAAGCGCACACCAAGTGGGCCCGGAAGAAGATTTATGCATTAATTACCTATTTCTGTAAATCCTAGGCTACTAGTTTTCTATAAATAGGACCTTTTGCTATACTTTTTCGGATACTTTTCATATACTTTTTCATATACTTTCAATGACCTTTTCATCTTTGGGAGGCTGGCCATTCGGCCATGCCTAGACCATCTTGTTCTTATGTATTTTCAACGGTGGAGTTTCTACACACCATAGATTAAGGTGTGGAGCTCTGCTGTTCTTCATGAATAAATGCAAAGTACTACAGTTTTCTATTCAATTCACACCCACTTCTTCTCTAAGATATACACTCATTCTTCAACATGATGAATGTGATGATCTGTGACACTCATCATCATTCTCACCTATGAACACGTGCCTGACAATCACTTCCGTTCTACATGCAAACAAGCTTGAATGTGTATCTCTTGGGTTTCTATTCTAAGATTAAAACCTTCGTGGTATAGGCTAGAATTATGGGCGGCCATTCCTGAGATCCGGAAAGTCTAAACCTTATCTGTGGTATTCCGAGTAGAATCTAGGAAGGGATGACTGTGACGAGCTTCAAACTCACAAGTGTTGGGCATAGTGACAGACGCAAAAGGATCAATGGATCCTATTCCAACATGATCGAGAACCGACAGATGATTAGCCATGCGGTGACAGCGCATTGGGACCATTTTCACTGAGAGGACGAGAAGTAGCCATTGACAACGGTGATGCCCAACATAAAGCTTGCCATGGAAAGGAGTATGAATGATTGGACGAAGGCAATAGGAAAGCAGAAGTTTAGGAGGAATAAAGCATCTTCATACGCTTATGTGAAATTCTCACCAAGAATTACATAAGTATCTCTATCCTATTTTATGTTTTATTCATATTTTAATTATCAATTCTCCATAACCATTTGGATCTGCCTGACTGAGATTTACAAGATGACCATAGCTTGCTTCAAGCCGACAATCTCCGTGGGATCGACCCTTATGGAAGAACAAGACACCATCACTAAGGTGGACCCATTCTTTAATCTCCTTGTTCTTATTTTTCTATTTTTTAAAAATTATGCTTTATGTTTTATTTATGTTTGTGTCTTATTACATGATCACTAGTGTCTAAGTGTCTATGCCTTAAAGCTATGAATGTCCTATGAATCCATCACCTTTCTTAAAATGAAAAATGATCTAAAAACAAAAGAACAAGAAGTACATGATTTCGAATTCATCCTAGAAACTAGTTTAATTATTTTGATGTGGTGGCAACACTTTTGTTTTCTGAATGAATGCTTGAACAGTGCATATTTTTGAATTTGTTGTTTATGAATGTTAAAATTGTTGGCTCTTGAAAGAACAATGAAAAAGGAGAAATGTTATTGATGATCTGAAAATTCATAAAATTGATTCTTGAAGCAAGAAAAAGCAGTGAAAAAGAAGAATCTTGCGAGAAAAAAATGGCGAAAATAAAAGGAAAAAAAAAAAGAAAAAGCAAGCAGAAAAAGCCAATAACCCTTTAAACCAAAAGGCAAGGGTAAAAGGGATCCAAGGCTTTGAGCATTAATGGATAGGAGGGCGTAAAGGAATAAAATCCTAGCCTAAGCACCTAAACCAAGCTGTCCCTAACCATGTGCTTGTGGCGTGAAGGTGTCAAGTGAAAAGCTTGAGACTGAGTGGTTAAAGTCGTGGTCCAAAGCAAAAAAGAGTGTGCTTAAGAGCTCTGGACACTTCTAATTGGGGACTCTAGCAAAGCTGAGTCACAATCTGAAAAGGTTCACCCAGTTATGTGTCTGTGGCATTTATGTATCCGGTGGTAATACTGGAAAACAAAATGCTTAGGGTCACATCCAAGACTCATAAAGTAACTATGTTCAAGAATCAACAATACTGAACTAGGAGAATCAATAACACTATCTAAATTCTGAGTTCCTATAGATGCCAATCATTCCAAACTTCAAAGGATAAAGTGAGATGCCAAAACTGTTCAGAGGCAAAAAACTACTAGTCCCGCTCATCTAATTGGAGCTAAGTTTCATTGATATTTTGGAATTTATAGTATATTCTCTTCTTTTTATCCTATTTGATTTTCAGTTGCTTGGGGACAAGCAATAATTTAAGTTTGGTGTTGTGATGAGCGGATAATTTATATGCTTTTTGGCATTGTTTTTAGTATGTTTTTAGTATATTTTAGTTAGTTTTTATTATGTTTTTATTAGTTTTTATTCAAAAATCATATTCCTGGACTTCACTATGAGTTTGTGTGTATTTCTGTGATTTCATGTATTTTCTGGCTGAAATTGAGGGACCTGAGCAAAAATCTGATTTAGAGGCTGAAAAAGGACTGCAAATGCTATTGGATTCTAACTTCTCTGAACTCGAAGTGGATTTTATGAAGCTACAGAAACCCAATTGGCGCGATCTTAATTGCGTTGAAAAGTAGACATCCTGGGATTTCCAGCAATATATAATAGTCCATACTTTACCTGAGATTTGATGGCCCAAACCGGCGTTCCAAGTCAGCATAAAAATTCTGGCGTCAAAATGCCAGAACTGGCACAAAAGCTGGAGTTAAACGCCCAAACTAGCACCAAAGCTGGCGTTTAACTCCAAGAAAAGTCTCTATAGGTGGAAGCTTCAATGCTCAGCCCATGCACACAACAAGTGGGCCCGGAAGTAGATTTTTGCATCATTTACTCATTTCAGTAAATCCTAGGCTACTAGTTCATTATAAATAGGACCTTTTGCTATTGTATTTTCATGGATCTTTGATTAGTCTTATGCTATCTTAGACCTTTATGGGGGCTGGCCATTCGGCCATGCCTGGACCTTCATCACTTATGTATTTTCAACGGTGGAATTTCAACACACCATAGATTAAGGTGTGGAGCTCTGCTGTTCCTCATGAATTAATGCAAAGTACTATTGTTTTTCTATTCAACTCAAGCCTATTTCTTCTCTAAGATATTCATTCGCACACAAGAACATGATGAATGTGATGATTATGTGACACTCATCACCATTCTCACCTATGAACGCGTGCCTGACAACCACTTCCGTTCTACATGCAAACAAGCTTGACTGTGTATCTCTTGGGTTTCTAATGTAAGATTAAAACCTTCGTGGTATAGGCTAGAATTATTGGCAGCCATTCTTGAGATCCGGAAAGTCTAAATCTTGTCTGTGGTATTCCGAGTAGGATCTGGGATGGGATGACTGTGACGAACTTCAAACTCGCGAGTGTTGGGCGTAGTGACAGACGCAAAAGGATCAATAGATCTTATTCCAACATGATCGAGAACCAACAGCTGATTAGCCGTGCGGTGACAGCGCATTTGGACTATTTTCACTGAGAAGACGGATGGTAGCCATTGACAACCATGATCCCCCAACATACAGCTTGCCATGGAAAGAAGTATGAATGATTGAATGAAGGCAGTAGGAAAGCAGAGATTCAGAAGGAGCAAAGCATCTCCATACGCTTATCTGAAATTCTCACTAATGAATTACATAAGTATTTCTATCTTATTTTATGTTTTATTCATATTTTAATTATCTTAAATCCCATAACCATTTGAATCTGCCTGACTGAGATTTACAAGATGACCATAACTTGCTTCAAGCCAACAATCTCCGTGGGATCGACCCTTACTCACGTAAGGTTTATTACTTGGACGACCCAGTGCTCTTGCTGGTTAGTTGTGCGGAGTTGTGAAAAAAGAATTGAGATTATAATTGTGCATACTAAGTTGTTGGTGCCATTGAAGATCACAATTTTGTGCACCAAGTTTTTGGCGCCGTTGCCGGGGATTGTTCGAGTTTGGACAACTGACGGTTCATCTTGTTGCTCAGATTAGGTAATTTTATTTTATTTTTAAGCTTGTTATTCTTTTAATTTTCGAAAAAAAATACAAAAAAATTTATTTTGTTCTTCAAACTCTTTGAGGATGAATTCTAGAGTTTCATGATGATTTGTTGAAGTCTGGGTGGCTGTGAAGCCATGTCTAATCTTTTGGACCGAGGTTTCAACTTATTATCATAAGAGCTTGTTGATTTCTATCAATCTTGCTGTTGAATGTAATGATCTACTAAGGCTTGGCTAGCCATTGGCCATATCTAGTGTTTTGGACCGAAGCTTTTACTGAAAGCTTGGCTGGCTAGTAAGCCATGTCTAATTCTTGGACCGGAGTTTTAGACTAACATTGCATGATTCCTGGAATTCTCATTAAGAATTTTGAATTTCTTATTTTCTTTTTCCAATTAATTTTTGAAAAAAATTCAAATTTTTTTTTTATAAAATGATAAAAATCAAACATAATTTGTGTTTCTTGTTTAAGTCTAGTGTCAATTTTTAAGTTTGGTGTCTTGCATGCATTGTTTATTTGATCTTAGTTTTCCATGATTAGTTGCATTTTGATTATTTCTAATCATTAAAAATTCAACAAATTTTCAAAATTATGTCTTTTCAAGTCAATAATACAGAGAATTGAAGATTCAGAACATGCAGCAGAGGAATTACACAGAAAAAGCTGGGTGGTCAAAACGCCTAGTGAGGAAGGAAAACTGGCATTTAAACGCTAGCCAGGGTACCTGGCTGGGTGTTAAACGCCTAAAAAGGTAGTATTTTGGGCGTTAAACACCAGATTGGATACCATTCTGGGCGTTTAACGCCAGGATGGCACAGGAGAGGAGATTTTGTTTTTAATTCAAATATTTTTCAAATTTTCATAATTTTTCAAAATCAAATCTTTTTCAGATCATATCTTTTCAATCATGTCTTTTCAAAATCAAATCTTTTTCAAATCATATCTTTTCAATCATATCTTTTCAAAATCAAATCCTTTCCATTTTTTTTACTATTTTCGAAAATCCTTGCTAACAATTAGTGATTTGATTCAAAAATTTCTTCCTTGTTAAGAAAGGTTCTGTTCATACCTTGGGTCGAGCTATCCGACCTGGGATGATCGACGATAAAGCGACCGACCTCTTCGGGTCAAGCGGACCGACTTCTTCTTAAAGAACTCGGCCGAGTCAACAAGAGAGCCCAATAAAGGGCCCAGGTAGAGGAACACGACTCAAATCCTAAGGCAGCCCAAGCCTATAGAGATAAAGGCGGTTCCGTTCAAGATACGCTGACCTCAACTCAAAAGATCAAGATAAGATAAGATAACTAACTTATCTTATCCAAAAGGTCACACCTCACCTTTATAAATACACTGGAGCACCTAGGTATAACTCATACTCTGATTCTACATAACACCTGTTTAATACCCATGCTAACTTAAGCATCAGAGTCTCTTGCAGGTACCCCCCACCCTTCGGTGATAGAGGATCAGCAGCACGTTCAATCCAAACAAGTCGGACGCACCAACTCCGACCGCCATTTACCAGCCAGACACATCGGTTCCGACCAGCACAGAAGATCTCGTCCGAGAT
>NC_029790.2:76818474-76820522 GCF_000816755.2 Arachis ipaensis
TGGGTCGAGCTATCCGACCTGGGATGATCGACGATAAAGCGACCGACCTCTTCGGGTCAAGCGGACCGACTTCTTCTTAAAGAACTCGGCCGAGTCAACAAGAGAGCCCAATAAAGGGCCCAGGTAGAGGAACACGACTCAAATCCTAAGGCAGCCCAAGCCTATAGAGATAAAGGCGGTTCCGTTCAAGATACGCTGACCTCAACTCAAAAGATCAAGATAAGATAAGATAACTAACTTATCTTATCCAAAAGGTCACACCTCACCTTTATAAATACACTGGAGCACCTAGGTATAACTCATACTCTGATTCTACATAACACCTGTTTAATACCCATGCTAACTTAAGCATCAGAGTCTCTTGCAGGTACCCCCCACCCTTCGGTGATAGAGGATCAGCAGCACGTTCAATCCAAACAAGTCGAACGCACCAGCTCCGACCGCCATTTACCAGCCGGACACATCGGTTCCGACCAGCACAGAAGATCTCGTCCGAGATTGACCTACAGTTCCAGGTAACCCTCGGAACATTGGAGCGGTTGCTGGGGACCTGGAAGTCATCCCATCACCATGGCGGACGACCATGACAACGACCACGATTCGGATTTAGAAAATAGAACGCCGCACAAAAATGCGGACACCCCACCAAAAGATATCCCGGAATCCAACGGAGACAAAAATTCAGCAAACCCGGGAGCAATAGAAGCACTTCAAGATCGCTTGAAGCAACTTGAAAAAGAAACCCAACAACAACGAGAGATTGGAAAGGATCTACAAAGAGAGGTACGGTGACGACGAGAATTGGAAGAAAAATTACTACAATTAGAAGCCGATCTCAAATCGAAAACCCCTCAAATCACTCTCGAGGAAAGCTCACGCAAAGAACAGGATCCATTCACCAGGGAGATCATGAAAACCAAGATCCCAAAGGACTTCAAACTACCGGATATGACTTTATATGACGGCACCACAGATCCTAACCATCATTTTAGCAATTTCAGAAGCAGAATGTACCTTACCGATGCCTCAGATACCGTTCGCTGTAAAGCTTTTCCAACAACCCTTACGAAGACGGCAATCAGATGGTTCGACAACCTACCTCCAAAGTCCATCTCAAACTTTGATGATCTGGCCAAAAAGTTCCTAGCCAGATTCTTCATCCAGAAAAATAAGGCCAAGCACGCCCCCAGTCTACTGGGGATCAAGCAAGGAGATTGGGAGAGTCTCCGCAACTACATGGAAAGATTCAATAAAACATGCGTGGACATACCAAGTTTACCCACAGAGGCCACCATCATGGGACTCATCAACGGCCTACGAGAAGGACCTTTCAGCCAATCTATATCAAAAAAGTACCCGACCTCCTTGGATGAAGTACAGGAACAAGCAGAAAAATACATCAATATGGAAGAAAACGCCCGATTTGGAGAAACCTCAAAATCTGGAGCCTCCTACCGGGATAAAGACAAAGAATCCAGAAAGAAAGAAGATTGACAAGGGGAGAAAATCAAAAAATACCATAATTACACTCCTCTCAGGGCATCCCTGGTCGACGTGTACAAAGAAGTCTGCCATACAGAGAAAATCCCCCCAGCGCGACCGCTCAAAGGCAAAAGGAGAGGGGAAACCGGAAGGAATATTGTGAATACCATCGAGTCCGAGGGTACTCCACCAACGAGTGCTTCGACTTAAAGAATATCATAGAAAAATTGGTGAGAGAAGGAAAATTAGATCGATTTCTAGCCACCCGAGATGATGACCAAAGCGACGCTTTGGTAGATGCTTCCTCCGGATACAGATACCTCTCGTTTATGGACGCATACACGGGATACAACCAAATCCCCATGTATCCACCAGATCAGGAAAAGACCTCATTCTTAACACCAAAGGCAAACTACTGCTATATCGTGATGCTTTTCGGTCTCAAGAATGCAGGAGTTACTTATCAAAGGCTAATGAATAAAGTCTTCTCAGGTCACATCGGAAAAATCATGGAAGTTTATGTGGACGACATGTTGATAAAGACACAAAGCGAAGATACATTATTA
>NC_029790.2:76821989-76823017 GCF_000816755.2 Arachis ipaensis
AACGGGAGATTGGCCGCCTTATCCCGATTCTTAGCAGGAGCTGCGATAAGATCTCTCCCCTTCTATGCTACTTTAAGAAAGGAAAAACAGTTCGAATGGATGACAGAATGCGAGCAAGCCTTCCAAGACTTCAAGGAGTTCTTAGGACGGCCACCTATCCTATCTCGACCACGAGAAGGAGAGCCGCTCATACTATATCTCGCAGTAGGGAGCCGGGCAATAGCTTCAGCACTAGTCAGAGAAAACGAACATGGGCAACAACCCGTCTACTTCATTAGCAAGGCACTACAGGGATCCGAGATAAACTACCAGAAAATAGAAAAATTTGCCTATACTCTTATCCTAACATCTCGACGACTCTGCCCGTACTTCCAGGCTCACACCATTAAGGTTCGAACTAACCAGCTCATAAAAGGAATATTGCAGAAAATAGATCTAGCAGGAAGAATTCTACAATGGGCAGTCGAGCTATCAGAATTCGACCTCCAATACGAAGCTCGGATAGCCATCAAATTATAGTATTTGGCCGACTTTATCGCAGAAATCACAGATGCCTTAAAAACCCCTAAGAATGGAATCTTTACGTGGACGGTTCTTCAAATAAAACTGGAAGCGGCGCAGGCGTGATAATAGAAAGCAACCAAGGAACCCAAGTTGAGCTCTCCCTCAAGTTCGGATTCCTCGGATTCCACAACCAGGCAGAATATGAAGCATTATTAGCCGGTTTGAAGCTGGCTAAAGAGGTCGGAGCTCAAAAACTCAACATTTACAGTGATTCACAAGTGGTCACATCACAAATAACAGGGAGCTACCAAGCCAAAGATCCCTGATGACAAGTCATCTTAGCCTAGTTTCACTAGCCCTTTTCATTAGTTTTCAATTGAATTATGCACTTTCTTGAGTCATAAGCAAGCTAATTGGGTAGATTTTCATGTTTCCTTTGATTTAATCAACCATGTATGAATTCATGCTATTTCATGAGGTTTTATACTATAATTGTCACATATTATGAAAGAATGAATATCTCA
>NC_029790.2:76823283-76823481 GCF_000816755.2 Arachis ipaensis
AACTTTTACTCCAACTTTTGCAAAACTCCAACCCGGTTCATTTGGTTCACTTTGGTTCTTCTCCAAACTCCAAGAGCAATCAACCAAGGCCTCTTTCAACCGAATTCCACCAAGAGAAAAGGCTCAACTCAAGGCTTGAAGATCATTTGAAGAAAGTGTATAAATAGGATAGAATTCAAGTTCTTCGGGGAGCTTTCC
>NC_029790.2:76823545-76823857 GCF_000816755.2 Arachis ipaensis
TGATTAATGATAGGTGAAGAAAGCTTGGAGAAAGGTTGAAGCAAGAAGGAATAGCTAGGAGTAAAGAGAGGACAATGGAATAAGTGAAATTGAACCAGAAAGCAAAAAGCTGGACCTAACGTTAGCCTCAAACTTTTGCACAAACTTTTGGGTGAAAAGTTAGCCCCAACGTTAGCCCCTAACTTTTGGGCTAACGTTGGAGCTTGAAAATCACTCCCTGGGCACCAAAAGTTTGCGCCAACGTTAGACCCCTAACTTTTGGGCTAACGTTGGCACATGAAAATACCCCCTGACCACCAAAAGTTTGCGCCA
>NC_029790.2:76826025-76835711 GCF_000816755.2 Arachis ipaensis
GAAGAAAGTGTATAAATAGGATAGAATTCAAGTTCTTCGGGGGAGCTTTCCCTTTGAATTTTCATAATAGTTTTCGGAGAGCTTTGGATATTGAGTGATCTTTAATTTCTTAGTCTTGGGGAAGGAGAATTCACTTCTCTTCCTCTTAGTTTTATTGCTTTCAATTTCAATTACAATTGTCTTGGATCTTGGGTTGGAGAATTGAAGAAATTCTGTTTCAATCTCATCCTTGGATCTCTCTGCTTTATTTACTGCTTGATTGAATTTAATTTCTGTTAATTGCTCTTCATCTACTTTCCTTGCAATTTACAATTCCCTTGCAATTGTTCTTGTTGGATCTAGGAAGGCATTGAGATCTAGACTCGGTTTTCTAGTCTCTGGGTCCTGAGATCTGAACTTTCAATTTCTAATTCTCTATTTACTGTTTTCATGTTCATTTACTTTTCTGCTTCAAGATCCGATTTAACCCAAACCCTCTTCTACTTCTCTGCTTGATGCAAATTTACTTTTCCTTGTTTAATTTCTGCAAATCCAAGTCCCAATCCCCTTTACAATTCAAGTCATTTACATTTCTTGCACTTTAAGATTCCGCAATTTACATTTCTTGCATTCTAAGTTTCTGCCATTTAATTTCTTGTTCTTTAAGATTCAGCAATTTATTTCCTGTTCTCTTTAATTCCATGCAATTTAATTTCTGCAAATCACAAAACACTCAACCAAATCTTGATTCGCTTGACTAAATTAACCACTAAGCTAAAATTGCTCAATCCTTCAATCCCTGTGGGATCGACCTCACTCCCGTGAGTTCTTATTACTTGATGTGACCCGGTACACTTGCCAGTTAGATTTGTGTGTTTTGGGAGAAATTCATTTTTCTACCAAAATACCCATCAAGTTTTTGGAAGAGGATGTTCATGCTAGAAGAGTGTTATTAGTAGTTCATGGGGTTTTATGTGGATATGTACACACTCACCTCTTATTGATTCTTAAGCTTAGAAAGTCTCCTTCAAGCTTCAAGTAACATACTGCTATGATCTCTCATTGTTCCTTTATCCTTGGTTATTATCTTGTTCAAAAGTTTTATTTGAGTGTCATGTGTAGCAAGCTCATTTCCTTTTTTTTTTTTTTTACTTGACACATTATTCACTATAGACACTTGGCTCACATTCCTTCTTAGAACATTGATGCCCAGCACCTCTTTGGGCTACTAAATGCCTTGTAGTTAGGTTGCTCTTGATAGTGGACTTTCAGCTGATGATCCCGGGTTAGTTAACCCAAGTCATCAAGTGTTGATGCACTCCAAAGAGCTTAATAATCCAAGCAGATCCTAATACAAAGACACCACAGGCATATATTCTAAGGTTCAAGCTATTGGTGTCCAGCTTTGTTTCTGTTTGTTTTCTTTTGTTCTGCCACTTTTTGGCTATTTCTTTTTCTCCCCTTTTTTTCTTTCTTTTTTTGTTTTTCTTTCTAACCAAGGATTTTTATTTGATTGAGATTCATAGACAGTAGCTACTTTCTACTTAAGAGGAGACGTCCTAGTGTTCTTATTCATTAAAGGTGAGCTATTATACAATCACACACATACCACCACTTACTTTTATTTTACTTCTATCTAACAGAGAACTATCTCACTTCACATTCAAACATTTCTTTTATTGAATTAAAGATGCAGGGGACAAAGCATGCATTTAGTTAAGTGAAAGTGAACACACAAGCACATACTTAAGCTAGCATATTTATTTCAACTAGAACACTCAAGATGCAAAATGGCTGAACTAACAGTTACTGTTGCAATGGTAACACTTAAACTTCCAAATTAGAACAGTTCAATGCTGAAAGAATTAAGTGACAATACAACCTCTTGGTGGCTTCTTCTTCTTCTTCTTCTTACTCTCAGCTGATGGTATGTTTCTCAAGCCCTTAGGTAACTTGTTAGTGTACAGGATTTTCTTGTAGGCTTTTGAACTTACTTTGGTGTGTGAAATCTTAAAGTGCAAGAAATGTAAATGGCTTGAATTGTAAAGGGAATTAGGAGTTGGATTTGCAGGAATTAAACAAGGAAAAGTAAATTGCAACAAACAGAGAAATAGAAGATGTCTTGAATCAAACCGGATCTTAAACAGAAAAGTAAATGAGCATGGAAAGTAGTAAACAGAGGATGTAAAATTGGAATTCAGATCTCAGGACCCAAGAGACTAGAAAACCAAGTCTAGATCTCAATGCCTTCCTAGATCCAACAAGAACAATTGCAAAGGAAATTGTAAATTGCAAAGAAAGTAGATGAAGAAGCAAGTAACCGAAACTGAAATTCAATTAAGCAGAAAATTAAACAAGATCCCAAGGTGAGATTGAAACAGAATTTCTTCAATTCTCCACCCAAAATCCAAGACAAGAAAAATAAAGAGTGCTGGGCAAGAACAAGGAAGAAGAGAGATCAATTCTCCTCCCAAATTCTCTTGAATTAAAAACAACAATGCTCAGAAAAAGAAAAGTGAGCTCTAAGCCAAATTTAAAAGAAAGCTATTCTGAAAAACTAAAAGGGAAGCTCCTCGAAAAACTTGAATTCTATCCTATTTATACACTTTCTTCAAATGATCTTCTAGCCTTGAGTTGGGTCTTTGCTCTTGGTGGAATTGGGTTGAGAGAGGCCTTGGTTGATTGCTCTTGGAGTTTGGAGAGGAACCAAAGTGAACCAATTGAACCGGGTTGAAGTTTTGCAAAAGTTTGAGTAAAAGTTTGAGTAAAAGTTTGAGGCTAACTTTTACTCTAACTTTTACTATCAGCCTCCATGCTTTGCTGCTATCCACGTTGGGGCAAAAGTTAGGGGTCTAACTTTTGCTCCAACGTTGGCCTCCTTATGTGTACTTATGGTGCCAACGTTAGCCCAAAAGTTAGAGGCTAACGTTGGCGCAAACTTTTGCTCCCCCTTTGTATTGTTCATGTGCCAACGTTAGCCCAAAAGTTAGAGGCTAACGTTGGCGCAAACTTTTGGTGGCCAGGGGGTGTTTTTCTCAAGCCAACGTTAGCCACAAAGTTAGGGGCTAACGTTGGCCCAAACTTTTGGTGCCCAGGGGGTGTTTTTCTCATGCCAACGTTAGCCACAAAGTTAGGGGCTAACGTTGGCGCAAACTTTTGGTGCCCAGGGAGTAACTTTCATGTGCCAACGTTAGCCACAAATAAAACCAAGGAACAGCTCGGACAAATTGGGGAGTATAAGATCTGCCACATACCCCGCGAACAAAATGCCTGAGCTGATGCACTCTCAAAATTAGCCAGCACCAAACCAGGGGGCAACAATAGAAGCCTAATCCAGGAAATGTTACAGAACCCGTCAATCTCGGAAGAGGAAAAAGTCCTGACTATAACAAGTCAGGACCAAGGATGGATAACCCCCATAATCAACTACCTCAAAACAGGAACGCTCCCCACAGAAGAAAAGAAGGCAAAGAGGTTAAAAAGGGAGGCACAGTACTACACCATCATAAACAACATCCTGTACAAAAGAGGAATCTCAATACCTTTACTAAAATGCGTACCGACCTCCAACACAAGAGAAGTGCTAGAAGAAATACACAGCGGCATTTGTGGCAATCATCTCGGAGCGCAAGCTCTCGCCAAAAAGGTACTCTGGGCGGGATTTTATTGGCCAACTCTACAGAAAGAAGCTGCAGAATTTGTAAAGACATGTCCACCATGTCAGAAACATGCTAACTTCCACATCGCCCCGCCAGAAGAGCTCATCAGCGTGACCTCGCCTTGGCCATTTGCAAAATAGGGACTCGATCTTCTCGGCCCCTTCCCACAAGGATCAGGACAAGTTAAATTCCTCATAGTAGGGGTAGATTACT
Organism: Arachis ipaensis; assembly: GCF_000816755.2. Lineage (NCBI taxonomy): Eukaryota > Viridiplantae > Streptophyta > Magnoliopsida > Fabales > Fabaceae > Arachis > Arachis ipaensis. Next base: position 76,829,877 of record NC_029790.2, read on the forward strand.
TTACAAAGTGGATCGAGGTAGAGCCCCTAGCCAATGCCACCGCTCAAAGAAGCCAGAAATTCTTATATAGAAACATTGTCACGAGGTTCGGGGTTCTATATTCAATAACCACAGACAATGGCACTCAATTCACAGATACAGGCTTCAGAAAACTAGTAGCCGACTTGAATATAAAGCACCAGTACACCTCCGATGAACACCCACAAGCCAATGGACAGGCCGAAGCCGTTAACAAAGTCATACTGGCCGGATTAAAATGGAGATTACAAGATGCAAAGGGAGCCTGGGCAGAAGAGCTTCCACAGGTCCTATGGGCGTATCGAACAACGCCACATTCCACCACGAAGGAATCTCCCTTCCGATTAGCATACGGAATAGAGGCGATGATCCCAGTAGAGATTGAGGATGGGTCACCTAGAGTAATTCACTACAATGAGGAAGCAAACTCCCAACTGCAGAGAGAAGAGCTCGACTTGTTACCTGAAATCCAGGAAAGAGCTCGGATCAGGGAAGAAGCTCTAAAGCGCCGAATGGCTTCCAGATATAATCAAAAGGTAGTACCGAGAAGTTTTACAGAAAATGATCTCATCCTAATTCGAAATGATATCGGAACAACTCGACCAGGAGAAGAAAAGCTGGCAGCAAACTGGAAAGGACCCTACCGAGTTGTAGAAGTACTTGGAAAGGGCTACTACAAACTGTCTGAACTCGATGGACGAGAGCTTCCCAGGTCATGGCACGCCTAACGACGCAAAGAAGTCGGTGTCCCATAAATAAGTTATAAAAGTAGTCCCTGAAAGAGACCTAACAAAGATCCAAGAAAGAGGATTACAAAAATAACTTAAAGGAGACCGACATAACGAAGTCGGACTCCTACTACTAAAAAGTTATAAAAGTAATCCCTGAAAGAGATCTGACAAAGATCCAAGAAAGAGGATTACAAAAATAACTTAAAGGAAACCGATATAACAAAGTCGGACTCCTACTACTAAAAAGTTATAAAAGTAATCCCTGAAAGAGATCTGACAAAGATCCAAGAAAGAGAATTACAAAAATAACTTAAAGGAGACCGACATAACGAAGTCGGACTCCTTCTACTAAAAAGTTATAAAAGTAATCCCTGAAAGAGATCTAACAAAGATCCAAGAAAGAGGATTACAAAAATAACTTAAAGGAGACCGACATAACGAAGTCGGACTCCCACTACTAAAAAGTTATAAAAGTAACGTAAATTTGTCTATGGGTGAATACTGATTTTGAAAAGTAAAGTCCTACATGTGACAATGATTTACCACATAGTGAAATACCTTGGTTTTTCAATATTTTTCTCCTCGTATATAGTATCCCGTCAGCCAATAAGGTTTAAGTTACATTCTAAATGTGATTTGGTTTGCTAACACTATTAGATATCAATAGCATCACAAACAGTTTTCTTAATTGATGACCAGACCGCATTAATAGCTGTAATGAATTATTCATCGTCATACAGTAGTCCCATAAAATAGAAAGCACTTTCGAATCTAGGATGTGTTGTCTCATTAACTATCCTAATAGACTCATATGTTGTGCAATATTTTTGAACAATTAACAAAATTCTCATATAGTAGATATCACCTGTACCCAGTGGAACATAGTTTAACCTCCACATAGAATACTCTCTCTTGCGTGGATGTCATTCCCTTTCTTCTCTATCATAAATAATTTGATTTGAAAACTCATCGTACCTTAAAGTTTGACCTGCTTCAAATTTTTTATTGGCCTCCATCCATGCTAAGAATATCATACCTTTCTCTTTTTCTTAATCCATGATTTTCTCAAGATTGTCATCGTCTTTAAAGATGATATTTTGCTTTTTAGGTAAATAAAAAGTTAATCTCCTCACTGAAGGTCATCTCCGATGAATATCATAAGCCAAAGTTCTCCATACAGTCTTTTATAATACATTTTTTAAGTATGATTTATCTTTTATAATTTTAATACTAACATACCAATAATAACATTTTAAATAAAAAAATAAAAAATATTTATTCACCGAAAATAAATTTTTTTCAAAAAATTATAAAATGGATTAAAATAAAAAATATTTATTATCAATAAGTTTGTTAAAAAAATACAGCCAAAATTATCGATGAATTAAATAAATTTATCATTGAATATTTTTTAAAATAACAAACTTATAAACTAAATAGGTGTAATCAAACTCGGAGCATTGAGAGTATCAAAACTCACAAACCTAAATCCATATGGTAGGATACTTGACGATTCCAAAAGTCTCCGTACATCAGTACATTTGGTTTAAACTCACAGAACTATTCATTCTCTTAACAAATTCATGAATCGAGACACAAGAATCCTCTTAATTGAGGCATGTATTTTTTCTCCCTAGAATTGACACACAAAAATCAAAGAACAAATAAAAATAGTAAATAACACACTTAAAATATCAATAAAACAAATTTAACATTTATTTGGCAAAAAACTCACATCTTTATCGAGACAAACCATCTCATTGAGCATGGCAGTAGAGAATTTTTGTAGCTCGGTAGTGTCCAACTGTCCATAACCTTATCATTCATATATATACACACAAATTTTCAACCATATAATTGATCTCAACAATTTTATGAATACCAATTACCATTGAAAAAAGTAGAGAAATTTTAAATAAGGCACATATGTAAAGGAAATAATTCGTTATACTAAATAATCGAGATACAAGATGGTAATGAAAACTTTTTGTAACTCGGTAGTGTTCATAACCTTATCACTCATATACGTACACACAAATTATTAACTATATGATTGATTTCAACAATTTTATGAATACGAACGTCATTAAAAAAAGATAGAAAAAATTTAAAAGGTGCAATTAATTGTACTAAGAGAGGTATGCTGATGTGCATTTCTAATTCTTGACTCATAGCTTGACATTATGAGTCATAACTCAGCAGAACGCATCATAGTTTGGCGTTACGTTATTAATCGGCGCCACATTATTAATCGGCAATCAACGTCATTAATTGGTAACTTACGTTATAATTCAGCTTAACGGAATGCTTTCCAAAAAGTGAAACGTCCAACCCAACATTATTGCTCTTTAATACAGACAATAAAGCAGAAACATAACCGACTAGTACATTTCCACCTACAAAAGGTATGATCTCCTATCCTAAAGACACATTGAATGCTCAATACTTACATAAACTTCGGAGTGCCTTTGCAGGTACACTCCCCCCCTTATTCCTTGCTCACGCCTAGCACGATTGGACATTCTCTTGGAAAAAAGCTCGGATCTATACAAAAGCTCAAAGGTCGTCCCCGAAGATAATAACTCGGCATCGGCTCCTAGGGACCGAGCTCTCCCTTCAGGTATCCATACAAGAACAATTGGCGCCCACCGTGGGGCCGAGAATATAATCCCTTCCATATATCATCGGCCTCGAGGTTCTCGTTTGAAGTCATGGCTGAACACCTTCTACCCACACCATCCGAACTCCTTCAGATGGTGACCGAGTTGCGGCAAGCCAACCAGCGCATGGCCGAAGAGAACCAAAGAATGGCAAATCAAATTGCCAACTTGAATAACACCTAGATCGAAACAACAATGAACGACAAGAACCGACAGGAGAAACCGAACATCAATCAGGACCAACACACGTCTCTGAAACCGCTCGGCACGACGAAGAGCAACCCGAGCATGATGAGGAAGCTCGGTCAGATGGTGAGGACGACAATCAAGAAAGTTCCCCTGGGCCATTCACGGTCGAGGTGATGAATTTCGTGTTACCCAGGAGGTTTACTCTGCCGACCACCCTAACTCCCTATGATGGGTTAGGTGATCCAAAGAAATATATCAAAAAGTTCACCTCCATAATGATAGTAAATGGTACATCTGATAAAGTTTTATGTCGTTGTTTTCCATCTTACTTAAACGGTCCTACACTTGATTGATTTTGTTCTTTTCCTGCAGGTTTTATTTATCGCTTTCGAGACTTATCAAAGTCCTTTGAGGAGCACTTTGCTGGATCCACCATTTACCTACATGACTCCGATTACTTCACAAAGATAGCTATGAGTATACCCGACCTCCACCCCGAGGTGGAACTGCACAAAATAAAAAGCAGACTCCGACCAGGAAAATTCCAAGAAACTATTGTTGTAGCCAAACCTAAAACTATGGCCAAGTTCCGTGAAAAGGCTAAAGGTCAGATTGACATCGAGGAACTCCGACAAGCTCGGAAAATAGAAAAGCCTCACTACAGAGACGACGACAGAACACGACACACTACCGACGACTATATCATCGCGGACTGATCAAAATACTACTCTTTCCACCAAAAGCACGGACACACTACCGACGACTATATCATCGCCAAAGACCTTCTAGAGCGATTAGCTCGGCAAGGTCACCTAGACAAATACATCGGCGACCACATACTACGGCGAGCACCCCCTTCTGGCGAACAAAGCTCGGCCACACAGCATGGCCGAGATAAAGACCGACCGAACAACAACCATCCCGAACAACCAATACATATAATTAACTGTATTTTCGGAGGTTTTGTAGGTGGAGGAGCCACAAGCTCGGCAAGAAAGCGATCTTACCGAGCTATGCTTTCCATCAACGCTGATCAAACTCAACAGCAGACACTACCACACTCTCCACAGATAACATTCCAGACAGCCGATCATAATAATATGGTAGTGAATCTAGATGACCTGGTCGTAATCTCCCTACAGCTCGGAGATCTCCTAGTAAAAAAGGTGTTGCTAGACCCAGGGAGCAGTACCGACGTTCTCTTTTACTCCACATTCCAGAAAATGAAACTTAGCAATAACATCCTCCAACCTTCCACTGGTGACCTGGTAGGTTTCTCAGGTGACAAAGTCCTGGTTATGGGCTCTGTGTGGTTACAAACCACACTTGGTGAGTTTCCTTCATAAAAAACTTCAGATATTCAATACTTAGTGGTTGATTATTTTAGTCCTTACAATTTAATACTTGGCCGACCTTTCTTAAATAGGTTCGGTGCTATAGTATCTACAATTCATCTTTGTATTAAGTTTTCTTTGTAGGATAACACAATTGCAACCATTCATAGTGATGCCCGAGAAGCCAGGGAATGCTACAACAACAGTCTCAAAAGACCTAACTCAAACACAAGAGCCCATGTTCATAACATCGGCAGCCTGGACGAGCTACCAGCTCTGGCCGATCTTGATCCCAGAGCGGGAACCCTTGAAAGACCAACCCCAACATAAGACCTGCATAAAATCTATTTCACAGAAAGCACGGACAAATTCACTGAACAAAACTTGTCTCTCAACAAATTTTTTTCGGCAAGTGTACCGAATTTGTCGTCAAGTAAAAACTCACAATAGAGTGAGGTCGAATCCCACAGAGATTGATTGATCAAGCAACTTTAATTAGAGGAATGTTCTAGTTGAGCGAACCAGAATTTGATTTGAGATTTGCAGAAAATTAAATGGCGGGAAAGTAAATAGCAGAAACAATAAATGCTAGAAATAAAGAGCTGAATGTAAATAGCGGAAAGTAAATTGCAGAATCTTAAACGGGAATGGGGTAATTGCTCATAAAAGTAAATGGCAGAAATTAAAGAGAATGGTGGGTAAGATCAGAAATGGGGAGTTCATTGGGCTCAGGAGATGTTGCATTCTCCGGATCAAGTTCATTTTCATCTCTTCCTCAATCAATGCATTCATTGATCTCCTTGGCAATCTTAAGTGATCGAGTTCCAATTTCTTGGTAATTCAATCTCTCAAATCTTGATCAATAGCCAATTCCTTGGTCAATTGCTCTTGAGAAGAGATGAA
>NC_029790.2:76835863-76837402 GCF_000816755.2 Arachis ipaensis
TACAACACCAAACTTAAAGCTTGCTTGTCCCTAAGCAAGTACTGGAACAAGAGAATGATGAACGGAATGCCAAGAGAAATGAGTCATTCTTGTGGAAGTGATGTTCCTGGTTTTATGGTGGTTTCATGCATAGCAACTTAGGTTCATTCCTTCACTGGCTGTCAGACCTTTATCATGTTCTAGAATACTCACTTGATTGCATCCCATAAGACTTTTATTCATTGATCATTTTGTTGTCATTTCAGGGCTTATTTGTGTTCTTAGGCTAAGTGCTCTGTAAGGGGACAACTCTTTAGAATAAGCTTTCAGCCAACCTGGCTTGAGTGTTTATATGATGCCCAGTCTCGCTCATGTAAACTCCTTCTGCGAATACCCTTTGCTCGTCCAATAGTTCTGCCTGTTCTATTTGTCTTCGATGCATCTCATGTATGTGTGCACCTTGATGTGCTTGGATGTTGATTAGCTTCTGGATGGATTCTTGTTGTTCATTTTGCCTTTGTTCTATCCTGTGGAATGTTTCACTCCATTGTTGTCCTTGACTCAGTTGCTGCTCCATCATTTGCTTTTGCCACTCCCCTTGTTGAGTCATCCATCTTGAGAGTGATTCCTCTTGCTGCCCCATCATCTGTAGTTGAAGCTCTTTCTGTGCTCCTTGGCTTTCCAAATATTGTCTAGATAGGCCATCAATGGCTTCTTGTAGTTGGTGCATATCCAAAGTGGCTGGTGCTTGCCCTTCTAAGATTTGTCCTTCTACTACTTGAGGGGCTGGCCTCTTCCTTTGCTTCCGTTGAGGCAGGGGGGATGCGGCATCATGCATTCGTTGAATGGTTATTGGAATGCCCTCTTTTATCCACACAGGGTTCTCATCTTCAAACACCACCCCAGCTTTCTTGCATAGTCGGTAAATAGTGCTGGGGTAACCTAACTTTCCTCTTGAGTCGCTTTTCTCCGCCATCTTTCTAATGCCTGCCTCCTTCATCAGGGAGGTTGATAATGCTTCAAGTCTTCTCCTCTGGCAGTAGACCTATATCCAGTGGTTGTATCAATGATCTCTACATGTTCCAAGGAGAGAACTCTGTTGATAGTGAAGACCTTAGGTAACTAAGATGATACAGTGGGGAGATCATGGGGGATATCTAGGAAGTAAGCTGAGATCACTTTATCCCCTGGAGAGAAGTCCTCGGTAGGGATCTTCTTATTCCTCCACCTCCTTGGTACCTTCTTCTTTGTTCCTTGTGATGTTGTATTACTCTTTGTGACCTCCTCCTCTAAGGAAATGTGGTTACTGGTCTCATATGATTCTGGTGGTTTGGGTTCCTCCTGATTTTCTTTGAGCTGTGGCAATTGCTGTTTGCCTTGTTCATCAATCAAGGGAGTTCCCAGATGTGCTGGTTGTGCTTTAGTGCTTGTTTCTTCCTTCAATATCTCACTGTGATTCTTCCTTGGTCCCTTGTTCTCTTGATCTGTTTCTTGTGAGAGTTTGAAGACATTAAAGCTGAGTTGTTCATCATGGATCCTCAAGATTAGCTCCCCTCGCTC
>NC_029790.2:76837457-76839598 GCF_000816755.2 Arachis ipaensis
AGAGATGCAAACAAGTCAAGAAATCTTGAGTATATTCTCTTTTTCACAGCACTATTGAGTAGTTGGGAAAAGGGTGCATAGAGTCTCAGCAGCTCCTGTTGTGAGATTTTTGGTTCTTGGTGATCTTTTTCCTTCTTCTCTGCTGAGGTATCTCCAGGTTGTTCTGACGGCTTGTTTGGCTTGTCCTGAGTCTCCTTACCACTTATAGTGACCATCTTGCAATCTTCCCATCTTACTTTCTTTGTTTCACCTCTCGGATTTTTCTCTGTGTCACTTGGGAATCCATCTGTAGGTTTGGGAATCTGCTCAGAGAGATACCCCACTTGAGATTCCAACCTCTTGATGGTGTCTCCCTGGTTCTTAAAATTTACTCGCACTTCCTCCTTGAACACCTTGTTGTCTTGAATCTCTTTGCATATGCCTTCAAGCAGGTTCTCAATCCTTGAGAGTCTGTCATCAGATGATGGTAGGTTGGGATTGGAGGTAGAAGGATGAGCAGTGTTATTTTAGTTTTGATATGGATGTGGAGAGGTGTTGTTATGGTGGTGTTGATATGTTCTCTGTGTGAATTGTTGGTGAGGTGCATTGTTGTTGGGGTTGTGATGTCTCTGATCTTCGCTTTGATCTTGTTGATTTCCCCACCCAAAGTTTGGGTGATTCCTCCAACCAGGGTTGTAGGTCTTGGAGTATGGGTCATGATTTTGTCTAGGTGAATTCCCAATGTAGTTGTCTTGCTCCTGCTCACTCTCTGCCTCTGCATTCACTCCCTCTTGGGTTGTTGATGAGGTGGTGATTGCTGCTACGTGGGTCCTCTCCATCTTCTTGGTGAGGTTAGTTAAATGCTTGGTAATGAGATTGTTTTGGGCCAGCAGAGCATCTACATTGTTTAGCTCCATCACTCCTCTAGTGTTCCCTCTTTCGGAGGCATAGAAGTAGTCGTTCTCTGCTACAGTTTCAATGACATCTATGGCCTCCTCAATGGTCTTCTTCTTGTTCAGAGATCCCCCGGATGAGTGGTCTACTGCTTTCTTTGATTCATAAGAAAGGCCTTCATAGAAAATGTGTAGCTGCACCCATTCATTGAACATATCTGGTGGACACCTCCTCATTAGGTCCTTAAACCTCTCCCATGCTTCATATAGAGTCTCACCATCCTGCTGCCTGAAAGTTTGAACCTCAGCTCTCAGCCTGTTAATTCATTGAGGGGGATAGAATCTGGCTAAAAATTTGTTCACCACATCTTCCCAGGTTGTTAAACTCTCCTTAGGGAAGGATTCCAGCCATTTAGATGCCTTATCCTTGAGTGAGAAAGGGAACAAAAATAGTCTATAGGTGTCAGGATGAACACCATTATACTTCACAGTATCGCATATCCTCAGGAAGGTGGTTAGATGTTGATTGGGGTCTTCTTGGACGCCTCCTCCGAATGAACAGTTGTTCTAAACAAGGGTGATGAGCTGTGGTTTTAGTTCAAAGTTGTTGGCATGTATGGTTGGCTTTTGAATGCTACTCCCACAGTTTCCTGGGTTTGGGTTGATGTAGGAGCCTAGAACTCTTCTCTCTTGCCCAGCATGATTTGCTAGACCTTCTCTGCCATGGTTGTGAGCCACTTCTTCATGGATGTTCTCCATATTCTCCTCCATGTCTAGTTCAAAGTACTCTTCCTCTTCCTCAACACCCACTACTCTTTTTCCTCTTGCTTCCCTCCTTAATCTAAGGAAGGTCCTCTCAGGTTCAGAATCAAAGGAAGTTGAAGCCCCGCTTCTCCTCCCTGTCATACAACCAACAAAGTACAAGCAAGGAAACAGATCCAGAAAGTATTCTATTAGAATTACTGTTAGTGTGAGTGATGCAATATATCAAACAGTTAGTGGGTTAGTGAACTGAATTGTAAATAACTAAAAAAAATAAACGAAAAAGTAGGGGGAAGGGAAGAAATTAACTAAAACTGAAAGCGAATTAACTCAACAAAAATTTAAATCAAACAAAAGAAAAATGCTCAATCTAGTTATCCTCCAATTTAATCATTGTTGATTCAAAATCAATCCCCGGCAACGGTCAGTTGGCTCTTCAAGTCTTGGGTATGGGCCTCTGAATCTTGAGTTTGAAGCAGTTATCCTTTTCATTGGGCTTAGCTTTGC
>NC_029790.2:76840312-76845168 GCF_000816755.2 Arachis ipaensis
ATGCTCTAAGAAAGAAACTGGATGATGCAAAAGGCCTCTGGGCCGAGCTAATTCCAGAGATCATATGGGGATACAACACCACAATTCACTCAACCACAAAGGAAACACCCTTCTGTTTAGTCTATGATTCAGACGCAATGATACCAGTGGAGATCTCCCAATCCTCACTGCGCACTGAAATGGCCGACCAAACTACAAAAGACATAGCTTGGCAATCCGAACTTGACCTCATAGAAGAAGTCAGATCGTCCACAATAATCAAACAATTGGCTACGCAACAACTCATCGCTTGAAGACATAATAAAAGACTTCACCCAAGGTCTTTCCAAGTAAATGACCTTGTGCTCAGGAAAACAGAACAAGCTAGACGACCATCAACTCATGGCAAACTAGCACCCAATTGGGAAGGCCCTTACCGAATAACAGAAGTCATCGGCAATGGAGCTTGCCGACTACAAACCTTAGATGGTAAAGATCTACCTAATACTTAGAATGTATCTTCTTTAAAGCTATATTACAGTTAAAACCAGGGATAGGCAAGTACTCTTTTTCCTACTACCAAGATTTTTCCCAAAAAGGGTTTTGCTTGGAGAGGTTTTAACGAGGCTAGCCTACCTGGGCCTTTGAAATCAAAGGTTTTACAATAAATAAATTTATTATCCAGTCAATACTCTTTTCATTTCATACTTCTCATTTATTTAATATTTATACCACCGATTTATACTCCGAACCGACCATTCGGTAACAATAAGTCCAAACAGCCGAACTATAATCTAACTCTGACCATTCGGATACTATCAATCAAATGAACTACCGATCTATATTCTAAATCCAATCATTCAGATTCTATCCTTCAAACAACTAACCGATCTAACTCAGAATCTGATCAATTAGACTCTATCAGTCAAACAAACCGAACTTACTTCGAAAACGATCATTCGGAACCTCTCAGTCAAATTAAATATCCGATCTTAATCGGAAGCCGATCATTCATAATTCATCAATCAATCCATCAAATAACTGATATTAGTCAGAATCCGAACACTATGATACTATCATTTCAATCAAATAGCCGATTATAATCCGAACCCGACCATTCGGCAAATATCAGTCAAAACAAATAGCCGATCTTAATAACAGATCACCGAACAGATACTTGGAAACTGACTTTATCAAAATTATTGCCGATCACTAAAACAGAATACAGTTATTATCATACAAAACCCATGCCCATTAATCGGCATCTCAAACTCGGCCTACTCAGCCTTTCTATGACGCTTCACAATCAAATTAATGGCATTTCACCATTACAACAATTTTACCTAAAATATTTGGCTCCAACCTAAACTCACATACCAAATAAAAACCCACTTATTATACAGCAATAATATTATATTATAACATGCAGAAACAGCATGTAAACAGAAACATCCAAGTTTGTTTTTCTCCAAAAATAGTAGTAAAGTATAAGTTACAAGCATAAAAGCCCAACATAGGAGCAACATAGTTTACAAACAAAAAACAAAATAGAACCAAACCAAATTCCTATCAAACATTTTCAGCCTCTCCCTCAACATCACCATCATCTTCCACCATGGCCCCATCTTGAACAATCTTCCCCGGATCCATCTGAGACAAATCAACATTAGGAGCGAGAAACTTAGCTTGCTAAAAAGCTCGCTCAAAACCTTCCACGAATGAATCAAGGATCTCAGTTCTCCTCTGCTTTTCAACCTCTTTCAACTTCGCTGTAACTTCAATTACTTTAGCACTCATGCTAGAAAGGTCGGCCTCTTTCTTGTTAACATCTTCCACCTCTTTCAAATAATTTTTCCTAATTTCCTTCAGCTCCTTCTCCATTTCTGATAACTTGGTCTCCAATTCAGCAACTTTCTTACCCTTTAACTCCAGCTCCTCCTTTAAAATTGGATCGTGCTTAAGCTCGGCAAACCTCCGATGTTTCTTCTCTCGGCTACACCACAAACTGGCAAGCCTAAAACCAATCACTTAAAACAAAAGATAAAGAACACCATCTTCAGACTTCCAACTATATATAAAAAATAGGAACAACTCAAAAAATACAAAATACCTGCATATATTGATCTATGGCGACGTCACCAACCTCATCCGCCAACGCTACATCCGCCGAAGTTTGACAAACATCATCGGCAACAACCATATAGGGGAAGTCTTTCACCCACAACGACGATTGATCACTTTGATCGGTAACGTCATGCAATCTCTGCTGACTTTTGAAAAAACTTTGAATTTCCTCAAAAGGAACTTCACCCCATCATCCTCGGAACATTAAGATAAATCGACAACACTTGTTTTCCTTTTCTTCACAATAACTTTTCTTCTTCCTGGCTTCGGCTGATTAACTTCACCAACACCCACAGCCTTTTCTACTTTGGAAGTAGAACCCTCTATATCAACATTTTTGCTCTTAACTCGAGCTCTCATAGTAGATGCCGAAACCCTTGGATACTTTCCACCTGAAAACATAGAAAACCAAAACATTAAAGCCATACTTCAAATCCTATTAACACAATAGTATTAACAAAACTCACCTAAATATTCTACCACAGCCTGCCTATCCTCCTCCCATTTTAGCAAATCAAACACCGACAACAACTCTTTCCGATCAATAGCTTCCACCAAATACTCAATGATACATTCATCCCTTGAGCTAATGATTTCCGGCCCCAGAATATTCTGAGGCTCCGAACACCACCAAAGTGGAAATTTCTCCCCTAAATGCTCATCAACGTAAAAGGGAAACTCCCCTTCAACACTGGTCACCTTCAAATACATCTCCTTAAAATCCTTAAAGGATGACTTATACAGCTTAAAAATAGCAAACCTCGGGGAGCTATTCAGGTTCACCCACTCCCCTTTTCAGACACCTTTTGCTTGAAATAAAGAAAAGAACAACTCCACAGAAGGAGCCTCCTCCAAAAAATCCATCAGAATTTCAAAACCACGCAAAAATGCCCATCCATTAGGATGGAGTTGCGAGGGAGCACAGTTAAGTTGCCTCAAGACCTGACACTCAAACTCACTAAACGACAACCTCACCTTCAATTCCTCCAACACATAGCTATACATATAGAAGAACTCAAACTTTTCCTTCCTATGAAAAATACGATCACTAGAAACACAAGGACGCATCTCAAATAGAACACCAGAACCACCCCTCGCAACTTTAGTCTTGTCTATCTCCTTCACAGATTCTTCATCCAAGAACAGTGAGCACGTTTCCTAACATCATCACTCACCCAATCATATGACCAATCAACTTTATCTTTCTTCTCTTTCTCAAAACCCATTTGGAAAAAATAAAATGAAGAGGAATAATGGAAGTTACAGAGATGAAGAGAAAAATAGCATACCTCTTTTGCTCATTCTTTTTTCTCCTAATGCAACTGATACACATACAAACCTTGAACCAAACACAAAACCCCTTGGACTCCAAAAAACTATTAACTTCCCACTACAAAACGGTTCTCGAATCCATCAACCAATCTAATCAGTCATATCAAAAGCCACTACGCACATTGGGAATACGCACGGCCTGCATAACGCATTTAATTTTTCTCTCTCCTAATTATAACACTGCTTAGCATTAAAAACTATTTAATAAAGCAGATTAAACTGGGGGCTACAAGGCATAACCACCCGCCAAACTATTCAATAGCCGACTTATACATCAATTAAAGCTCAACCTGCTTCATTAAAACATATTCCCAGGCTAAGCTTAGGGGTTATGATCCGACCGTTACAAATATCAAGTCATAACTCGGTGATTTTTCTCCCACTTTATTAACCTCTAACTATGAAGGAAAGTTAAGTGGATGAATTAATTCTTGAAGAATTCCAATTCTCAATCAATAATGAGTTTGATAACTCAAGAGTCACCAATTATTTAACCAAAGCCAAAAGAGAAGTATCTAAATTAAATTAAAAGTAAAACAATCTTAAATCTGAAATACCTCAATAATATCAATTAAGAAAATCATAACATGAATGTAGCATAAGCCAAATAGGCAACATAACTAATATAAGCATTAAAGTATCTGAACGTAAGAGATAAATATAAAGTAAAAGAACGTTGAACCTGGGATTGAGAGTCACTCCTAAAACTAAGAGAATTCCTAAATCCTAATCCAAAGAGAGAGGAGAAAACCTCTGTCTCTAAAAACTCCATCTACTCCTAAAATTGTGAATTATGAAAGCCTTCTTATGAATGGATGTATTCCTCCACTTTATAGACTCTAATCTGTGTTTTCTGGGCTGAGAACTGGGTCAGAAACAGCCCAGAATTCGCTGGTCTCGAATTCAAATGCGCTGATTTCCGTCACTGCGACACGGCCGCATGGATCACGCGGTCGCATCACCTAGCGTCAGGGGAACTATAGTATATTATATATCAAATCGAAGCCCCGGACGTTAGCTTTCCAACGCAATTGGAACCGCATTGTTTGGACCTCTGTAGCTAAAGTTATAGTCGTTTGAGTGCAGAGAGGTCAGGCTGGACAGCTTAGCAATTTCTCCAACTTCTTGCATTCCTTGCACTTTTGGATGCTTTCTTCCCATCCTCCAAGCCATTCCTGCCTTATAATATCTGAAAACACTTAACACACATATCAAGGCATCTAATGGTAATAAGAGAGGAATAATAATAAGCAATTATAAGATCAAAGAAGCATGTTTTCAATCATAGCACAAAATCAGGAAGGAAATATAAAACCATGCAAATATTATGAATAAGTGGGTAAAGAGTTGATGAAATCCATTCAATTGAGCACAAGATAAACCATAAAATAGTGGTTTATCAACCTCCCCACACTTAAACA
>NC_029790.2:76845194-76855150 GCF_000816755.2 Arachis ipaensis
TTCCCAAATTCCTGATATTCAAATAAATTAGAAACATTATACTTTTCCTTTATTAACCCATGTTCCCACAGTTTCCCCATACTTAATTAACACACTATCTTAAGCTAACCAAAGATTCAATTGGGATATTTAATTGTTTTCTGCTTTAAGGCTAGTGATGTGGTAAAATATAGAACAAGAGGGGGTTAAAAGGCTCAAAGTGGCTGACAAGGGTAATTTAAAGGGTAGGCTTATTTGGGATAAGTGAGCTAAAATCAAATAATGGCCTCAATCATATGCAAACATGTAAATACACTAAATAATGGACATATAGGTTGGAACAAAATATAGATTATAATCATAGAGAAGGGAACACACAGGAATAAAATATTTATGGTTAAATAATGTAACTATGTAAATAAGCTCAAAGTCTCACAGGTTGTGTGTTCTTTGACTCAAAAACCATGTTCTAAATACATCTTCAAACAAATTTAACACATAAAAATTTTTAAAAATTTTTATGTAAATTAGTGAAAATTTTTTTTTTCAAAAATAGGATCTTAAAAAGAGATTTATTATTTTAACCAAGTAGTAACTAAATGCACAAAATCAAATAAACAGGGCTTGGGCTGCCAGCATGAGTCCAGCCCAACTCCAGCACAACTTTCGGCCATGCACCCTTTTTACGCCGATTTCAGGTCACGCGGCCGCGTGGGTGACGCAGTCGCGTGGGAGGTCATTATTCCCATATGACGCGGTCGCGTGGGTCGATTTGTGCCATTGGCACGCCTCCAGCGCTGCTCCTGCGAAACTCTCTGTTCATATTAATATTGTCTCCCATCTCCTTGCGACGCGGACGCGTCGCTGATGCGGTCGCGTCGCGTGCTCGCTTTTTTTTTTTATCTGAAAAGATGCAGAATGCAGTGTTAATATAAATGTGATGCAAACAAAACTAAATAAAATTAAAATTGAGAAAGGAATGATTATACCATGGTGGGTTGTCTCCCACCTAGCACTTTTAGTTAGAGTCCTTAAGTTGGACATTTGGTGAGCTCCCTGTTATGGTGGCTTATGCTTGTATTCATCCAGGAATCTCCACCAATGTTTGTATCTCCAGTAACCTCTGGGGTCCCAAACTAAGCATGCAAAGCCCTTAAGAAGCTTCAAACAGATTCTTAGGCTCCCGGGGTGACAAATGTCATAGCAGATTCCAGGATCCCAAATCTTGCTTTTACACCCATTTTTTTGTTGATCATCATGATTCCATCTGGGTGGCAAGCAATCTGAATTCTCACTGAAGTGTCCAAACAACTTCCTAGACCCATTCAGTTGAGCTTTATACCAACCTTTGCGTTTAAACTTAAAGCTTCCAACCATTTGAAATAAGATAAGATAAAATAAAAAAAAATTTAAAATAAAAACCAATAACCTCTTAACTTAAGAAAAAGCAGAAATAAAAATAAAAACAAATAAACAAGCAAAAATAAAATATTTACAATAACCAATAATAAGGCACACGTTTGCAATTCCCCGGCAACGGCGCCATTTTGACGTTGGAATTTTTGCCAGTAAAGAATGTCATAAAAACAGTCGCGTTGTAGATATAGTCTCTAAACCGACAAAAATTCCTTCGTACAAACGTTTTGGTTGTCACAAGTAACAAACCCCTTTGAAATTGATAACCGAGTATTCAAACCTCGGATCGTCTTCTCAAGGAATTGCAGGGGGGTATGTTCTTATTATTGGTTATGGAGATTGTAAATTTGGGGTTTTGAAAAATTTGGAGTTTGGGCAATGTGCACAGGTATATTTTCAAAGCAATAAAAATAAATAAATAACTGAAAAATAAGCTTTTGGCAAGGTATGAGAACTGGAGGTCCTATCCCAGTTATCCTTATCAATTCTAATGAGAATTGGATTTTTCTCCCACTTTATTAACCTCTAACTATGAAGGCAAGTTAAGTGGATGAATTAATTCTTGAAGAATTTGAATAGATGCATTCCTCCACTTTATAGACTCTAATTTGTGTTTTCTGGGCTGAGAACTAGGTCAGAAACAGCCCAGAATTCGCTGGTCTCGAATTCAAATGCGCTGATTTCCGTCACTGCGACGCGGTCGCATGGATCATGCGATCGCGTCGCCTAGTGTCAGGGAAACTATAGCATATTACATTTCAAATCGAAGCCCCGGACGTTAGCTTTCCAACGCAATTGGAACCGCATCGTTTGGACCTCTGTAGCTAAAGTTATAGCCATTTGAGTGCAGAGAGGTCAGGCTGGACAGCTTGGCAATTTCTCCAACTTCTTGCATTCCTTCCACTTTTGCATGCTTTCTTCCCATCCTCCAAGCCATTCCTGCCTTATAATATCTGAAAACACTTAACACACATATCAAGGCATCTAATGGTAATAAGAGAGGATTAATAATAAGCAATTATAAGATCAAAGAAGCATGTTTTCAATCATAGCACAAAATCAGGAAGGAAATATAAAACCATGCAAATATTATGAATAAGTGGGTAAAGAGTTGATGAAATCCACTCAATTGAGCACAAGATAAACCATAAAATAGTGGTTTATCATACACTCCCCCCTTGTTCCTTACTCACGCCTAGCACGATTGGAAATCCTCTTGGAGAAAAGCTCGGATCTATACAAAAGCTCAAAGGTCGTCCCCGAAGGTAATAACTCGGCGTCAGTGATGAGCGGATAATTTATATGCTTTTTGGCATTGTTTTTACATAGTTTTTAATATGTTTTAGTTACTTTTTATTATATTTTGATTAGTTTCTATGCAAAAATCACATTTCTGGACTTTACTATGAGTTTATGTGTTTTTCTATAATTTCAAGTATTTTCTGACTGAAATTAAGGGACCCGAGCAAAAATTTGATTCAGAGGCTGAGAAAGGACTGCAGATGCTATTGGATTCTGACCCTCCTGCACTCGAAGTGGATTTTCTGGAGCTACAGAAGCCCAATTGGCGCGCTCTCAATTACGGTGAAAGTAGACATCTTCGGTTTTCCAGCAATATATAATAGTCCATACTTTGCCCGAGATTTGATGGCCCAAACTGGCGTTCAACGCCAGTCAGAGACCCTTTTCTCGCGTAGAACGCCAAAACTGGCACCAGAACTGGAGTTAAATGCCCAAACTGGCACCCAAGCTGGCGTTTAACTCCATGAATGGCCTATGCACGTGAAAGCTTCAAAGCTTAGTCCAAACACTCACCAAGTGGGCCCCGAAAGTGGATTTCTGCACTATCTGCACTTAGTTACTCATTTTCTGTAAACCTAAGTTACTAGTTTAGTATAAAAACTACTTTTAGAGATTCATTTTGTAACTCATGACATTTTATATCTCATATTATATTTTCTACGGCATGAGTCTCTAAACCCTATAGGTGGGGGTGAGGAGCTCTGCTGTGTCTCAATGGATTAATGCAATTACTATTATTTTCTATTCAATCACGCTTGATTCTGTTCTAAGATACTCGCTGGTACTTCAATATAGAGAATGTGATGATCCGTGACACTCATCATCATCCTCAAATTTATGAACGCGTGCTTGACAACCACTCCCGTTCTACCTGAGCTCAACGTAGTCATTGGGCGACAGCTTGAGTGCGTATCTCTTGGGTCTCTAATCCACGGACCGAGTCCGTGAGATTAGAACCTTCGTGGTAGAGGCTAGAACCAATTGGCAGTATTTCTGAGATCCGAAAAGTCTAAACCTTGTGTGTGGTATTCCGAGTAGGATCTGGAACGGGATGACTGTGACGAGCTTTAAACTCATTGCGCAAAAGGATAGAGAGATCCTATTCCGACACAAGTGAAAACCAACAGATGATTAGCCATGCGGTAGCTGTACCTGGTACTTTTCATCCGAGACGAGAGATCCGTCAATTGATTAGCCATACAGAAACCATGCCTGGTATTTTTTATCCGAGAGGACGGATGGTAGCCATTGACAATGGTGATCCACCAACATATAGCTTGCCATTGAAGGAA
The DNA here is from genome assembly GCF_000816755.2 of Arachis ipaensis. NCBI lineage: Eukaryota > Viridiplantae > Streptophyta > Magnoliopsida > Fabales > Fabaceae > Arachis > Arachis ipaensis. The sequence goes on from NC_029790.2 coordinate 76,849,184, forward strand.
GCCATGCGTGTTTGGAGAAGAAGACAGTAGGAAAGCAGAGATTCAGACGACAGAGCATCTCCGAAACCTCAACATGTTCCTCATTACTGAATCACAAGTAACATGCAATTCATGTTATTTACTTTTCATAAACAAAAATAATTTTAATCACTAATCTCCTGACTAAGATTTACAAGATAACCATAGCTTGCTTCAAGCCGACAATCTCCGTGTCTTCCATAGGAAGAACCTACTGAGTTTCTGGCACAATTCTTACAAATTGCTGACACAGTATGTGATAAGGAAGTAGATCAGGATGTCTACAGATTATTACTATTTCTATTTGCTGTAAAAGATCAAGCTAAGAGGTGGTTAAATAACCAACCCACAGCAAGCATAAGAACATGGAAATAGTTATCAGACAAATTCCTGAATCAATATTTCCCTCCAAAAAGGATGACATAGCTAAGGCTGGACATCCAAGGCTTTAAACAAGAGGATAATGAATCTCTTTATAATGCCTGAGAGAGGTACAGAGAGATGCTAAGGAAATGCCCCTCTGAAATATTTTCAAAATGGGTGCAGTTAGACATTTTTTACTATGGGCTTACAGAAAAGGCCCAGATGTCTCTAGACCACTCAGCTGGTGGATCTATACATTTGAAAAAGACAATTAAAGAGGCTCAAGAGCTCATTGATATAGTTGCCAGAAATCAGCACCTGTACTCAAGTGGTGAGACCTCCGTGAAGGAAGAGGCTGAGGCAATATCCACTGAACTTAGTCCTCCAGAACAAATTGCTGAACATAATCAGCAACTATTTTCTATAACAAAACAGTTAGCAGAATTTAAAGAGATGCTACAAGAAACCAAAGATGCTAACCAGAATATGGAAAAACACTTGAATCAGACAAGACAGCAGTTATCTAAACAGATAACAGAAGAATGCCAAGCTATTCATTTAAGAAGTGAAAAGACATTGAATGTCTCAACTCAAAGCAGCAGGAAGCCAAGAAAGGAACATCTGACAGAGGATGACCAAACCACTGCCCAAAATCCTTCTGAGGAAAGTAGGAGCCCAGAGAGAAATGATTCTGGCGTTCAAACGCCAGAAAAAGGGTCAGAAGTTGGCCTTAAACACCTAGTGGATGGCCAATTCTGGCATTCAAATGCCAGAAAAGAGTGGCAACCTGGCGTTGAATGCCCAGGCTATTCAGGTTACAACTAAATTGCAGTAGATCCTCAAGACCAAGAGAAAATAGCATTCACATGTCCATCTGGAGTATTTGCCTACAGAAGGATGCCATTTGGTTTGTGCAATGCACCTGCAACCTTTCAGAGGTGCATGCTCTCTATCTTCTCTGATATGGTAGAAAAATTTTTGAAAGTCTTCATGGATGACTTCTCAGTATTTGGAGACTCATTCAGCTCCTGTCTTGACCATCTAGCACTTGTTCTGAAAAAGTGCCAAGAGACAAACCTGGTTTTAAACTGGGAGAAATGTCACTTTATGGTGATTGAAGGAATTGTCCTTGGGCACAAAATTTCGAACAAGAGAATAGAGGTGGATCAAGCTAAGGTAGAGGTAATTGAAAAATTACCACCACCTACCAATGTTAAGGCAATCAAAAGTTTTCTGGGGCATGCAGGATTCTATAGGAGGTTTATAAAGGATTTTTCAAAAATTACAAAACCTCTGAGCAATCTGCTAGCTGTTGATGCACCATTTGTCTTTGACACAGAGTGTCTGCAGGCGTTTAAGACTCTGAAAGCTAAGCTAGTCACAGCACCAGTCATTTCTGCACCAGACTGGACATTACCATTTGAACTAATGTGTGATGCCAGTGACCATGCCATTGGTGCAGTATTGGGACAGAGGCATGACAAGCTTCTGCATGTCATTTATTATGCTAGCCGTATTTTAAATGACACGCAGAGGAATTACACAACCACAGAAAAGGAGTTGCTTGAAGTGGTTTATGCCATTGACAAGTTCAGATCTTATTTAGTAGGATCAAAAGTGATTGTGTACACTGACCATGTTGCTCTAAAATATTTCCTCACAAAGCAGGATTCAAAGCCTAGACTCATAAGATGGGTGTTGCTTCTGCAAGAGTTTGATATAGAAATAAGAGACAGAAAATAGACAGAGAACCAAGTAGCTGATCACTTGTCCTGGATAGAACCAGTAGCAGGAGCGTCCCTCCCCCTTACTGAGATCTCTGAAACCTTTCCGGGTTAGCAACTCTTTGTCATTCAGGAAGTACCATGGTTTACAGACATTGCAAACTATAAAGCTGTGAGATTCATACCCAAAGAGTACAGTAAGCAGCAAATGAAAAAATTTGTTTCTGATGCAAAGTACTACCTGTGGAATGAACCATATCTCTTCAAGAGATGTGCAGATGGGATAATCTATAAATGTGTGCCTAGAGAAGGGGCACAGAAAATCCTATAGCATTGCCATGGATCATAATATGGAAGACATTTCGGAGGTGAGCGAACAGCTATAAAGGTCCTCCAATGTGGCTTCTACTGGCCTACTCTCTATAGATACTCCCGAGAGTTTGTACGTAACTGTGACAGTTGCCAGAGAGCTGGTAATCTGCCTCACGGTTATACCATGCCTCAGCAAGAGATCTTAGAGATTGAGTTGTTTGATGTATGGGGTATTGACTTCATGAGGCCTTTTCCACCATCATATTCAAACACTTATATTCTGGTGGCAGTAGACTACGTATCTAAATAGGTAGAGGCAATTGCAACACCCACTAATGATACTAAGACAGTGTTGAAGTTCCTCCAGAAATATATCTTCAGCAGGTTTGGTGTCCCTAGGGTACTGATCAGTGATGGAGGCACTCATTTCTGTAATAAACAGCTTGACTCTGCTCTGATCCGATATGGAATTAACCACAAAGTGGCAACTCCATATCATCCACAGACAAATGGGCTAGCTGAAGTTTCAAATAGAGAACTAAAACAAATCCTGGAATGGACTATAAGTACCTGTAGAAGGGATTGGTCAAGAAGTCTGGATGACGCTCTGTGGGCATACAGAACCGCATTCAAGACTCCTATAGGGACCTCTCCATACCAGCTTGTGTATGGAAAAGCCTGTCATCTGCCAGTGGAACTGGAACACAAGGCCTACTGGGCAACTAGGTTCCTAAACCTTAATACTAAGGTAGCTGGAGAGAAAAGATTACTCCAGTTGAATGAGCTGGCGGAGTTCTGATGCGGGCAGAAATTGGTGAATTAAAAATTATTAGAATATATGCATTGCAAGTATAGTTCTTAACTCGCCAGAAATCCACTGCTCAATTTAGAAAGGTGTCACAGAAAATTGAAATTTAAAATACTGGGAGTATGAATCCCAGGTCGCCTCCCAACGAGTTGCAGGAAAGGGTGCTATTTTATTAATCAGATGTTTTCGAAAAGGTTTAAGTTGAGTAAACAGGAAATTAAATTGATGAAGTTGAATAATGTAAATAAAAGCCTTGACTGGGAGTTGATTACATGGAAGCCCTATTCTTGATGGAACACTCTTAAGATTAATTGACAATTGAGAGTTATTTCGTTTACTTATCCTTTACTAAGTAAGGGAAGGTAAAACAAGTTGGAATACTGTTCTATCCACAAGTCCCAATCCACTCTTGGGAGGATTGATGTCAGGAACTAGAGAGAAAACCAACAATAACCCAATTACAATCTTTCTCTTGAATCTTCTAACTCAAGGGTTCCTTTCATTCAACTCCCCATCAAGTTAGGGAACTACTCACTCATTGTAAAAGTAAAATTCATAGCATATGAAAAGGAATTAAAGAAACACATTGTAAATAAAAATTAAAATAGTTGATTAAAAGTAAAAATGATCCTTGTATTAAAAATGATCCTTGTATTAAGAGTAAGCCAAGTAAAGAAAACGAAATAGAATGATGAAGTCTTGATGAGGTAATAACTCGTCTCAATATCCCAATGCAAAAAGCTAGAGAAACTAAAATCCTAAGAACTATCAATGTCTAGAGAGAACGCTTATTGGGAGGCAACCCAATCTTATTTATTCATGTTAATTACTTTCTCATTTCATTTTCCATTGTTATTTTATATTTTCTTTAGGTTGATAATCATGTGGAGTCACAAAAAATAGCAGCAGAATTAAAGTTGAATCAAAAACAGCATCAAAAACAGCACACCCTGGAGGACAGGTTTACTGGCGTTTAAATGCCAGTAAGGATAGCAGAATGGGCGTTTAACACCCATGCAGGCAGTATTCTGGGCGTTCAAAAAGACTCCCAGTAAAGAAGGATTCCTGGCATTTAATGCCAGCTAGGGTATCTGGCTGGGCATTAAATGCCCAAAGAGGCAGTCAAGTGGGTGTTAAATGCCAGAATGGATAGCATTCTGGACGTTTAACGCCAGGATGACACAAGGTAGGTAATTTTGTTTCCAATTCGATTTTTTTCAATTTTTCATGTTTTAATTCATAATTTTCTGCATCAAACATATTTTAAACATTCATCTTTCAATTTCTATTCTCAAATATTAATAATCTTTCCAATTCTTTTTAATTCTCTTTTTAATTCTTTTCAACTCCTTCCAAAACGTTTTCAAAACTTACATATCTTTTCAAATTCTTTTCAACTCTTTTTAATTTCTCTTTTATACAGTAATAAGTTTTCAAAATTAATGCATCATTCTTCTACTCCCTTCTATCTTATTTTGCTCAAGGACGAGCAAACCTTTTAAGTTTAGTGTGGAAAAAGCTTTGCTTTTTGATTTCCATAACCACTAATGGCACCTAAGGCCGGAGAAACCTCTAGGAAGAGGAAAAGGAAGGTAGTTGCTTCCAACTCCGAGTCATGGGAGATGTATAGATTCATCTCAAAAGCCCATCACTAGAAAGATGACAGAGCAAACAAGAGAGCCCACTCATGGACTTCAACAAGAGCCATGAGGGAAGAGCAATAAAGGCAAGGAAAAGACATAGAGGAGCTCAAGCACTCCATAGGATCTTCAAGAGGAAGAACTAGCCACCGTCACTAAGGTGGTCCCGTTCTTTAATTTCCTTGTTCTTATTTTTCTGTTTTTCGTTTTTATGCTTTATATTTTGACTATGTTTGTGTCTTCATTACATGATCATTAGTGTTTAGTGTCTATGTCTTAAAGCTATGAATGTTCCATGAATCTTTCACCTTTCTTAAATGAAAAATGTTTTCTGAAAAAGAAAAAGAAGTACATGAATTATCTTACTAACCGTAGGTATCCTTGAGTCTTAAGTCTATCACAATAACTAAGAGGATCAAATCATACAACTAAGAACTTGTGTCGATGAAATACTCAGAACCGGCACTGGGATTCGTAAAACAAAAAGTCATAATGGTGGCCTATGTATTTACGGTGTCTGTGTATTGACCCACTTGGAAAAGTCTAACACTGAGTCGAAACGATCTCAGGGGTCAATCTCCACGGGTCTCAAGAATTCGTGTGAGAAAAATGAAACCTGGTGCTACAATTGGCGAGTCAGAGTTCGAAAAGTGAACTGTGGAAGTGCGGTGTTCGTGTACCAATCCCTGTCGAGCTAAATCGGTGAATCCGATCCTAAAATAAGGAAATCCGGGAGGATAGGTAATTACGAGTTTCGGAACCTAGGAAAAATGGGAACGGAAAATCAAATTTCCCAATAACCGAAAAAAAAGAACGAAAAAGAAAAAGAAAGAAAAAGAAATAAAAAGTGGTTAAAAAAAAGTAGTATAAAAAAAACGATCGAAACATAAAAAGTGACGAAAAAGAACGAAGTTTTTATTTAAAATACTAAAAAATCTAATAGTTATTGTAAAAAGAAAAAAGTAATAAGAAAGTTCTCGGTTGTTAAAATTGTAAGTATTTGAAGTGATATTTTTTATACGTGACAAGTTCGTAAGTAGGTCTTTTGTTTTTTATAACGGTGGTGTAGTTTTATTAATTTGATAAAAGTTCTATCTTAAGT
>NC_029790.2:76857308-76861843 GCF_000816755.2 Arachis ipaensis
GAGGAGCTCAAGCACTCCATAGGATCTTCAAGAGGAAGAACTAGCCACCGTCACTAAGGTGGTCCCGTTCTTTAATTTCCTTGTTCTTATTTTTCTGTTTTTCGTTTTTATGCTTTATATTTTGACTATGTTTATGTCTTCATTACATGATCATTAGTGTTTAGTGTCTATGTCTTAAAGCTATGAATGTTCCATGAATCTTTCACCTTTCTTAAATGAAAAATGTTTTCTGAAAAAGAAAAAGAAGTACATGAATTATGAATTCTATCTTGAAAATAGTTTAATTATTTTGATGTGGTGGCAATATTTTTTGTTTTCTGGATGAATGCTTGAACAGTGCATATTTTTTATAGTGAAGTTTATGAATGTTAAAATTGTTGGCTCTTGAAAGAATAATGAAAAAAGAAAAATGTTATTGATAATCTAAAAAATCATAAAATTTATTTTTGAAGCAAGAAAAAGCAGTGAAAAATACAAAGCTAGCAAAAAAAATATGATGAAAAAAAATTGGTGAAAAATAAAGAAAAAGAAAGAAAAAGAAAAAGCAAGAAAAAAAAGCCAATAACCCTTTAAACTAAAAGGCAAGGGTAAAAAGGATCCAAGGCTTTGAGCATTAATGGATAGGAGGGCCTAAAGGAATAAAATCCTAGCCTAAGTGGCTAAATCGAGCTGTCCCTAACCATGTGCTTGTGGCGTGAAGGTGTCAAGTGAAAAGCTTGAGACTGAGCGGTTAACATCGTGGTCCAAAGTAAAAAGAGTGTGCTTAAGAACTCTGGGCACCTCTAACTGGGGACTCTAGCAAAGCTGAGTCACAATCTGAAAAGGTTCACCCAGTTATGTGTCTGTGGCATTTATGTATCCGGTGGTAATACTGAAAAACAAAATGCTTAGGGTCACGGCCAAGACTCATAAAGTAGCTGTGTTCAAGAATCAACATACTAAACTAGGAGAATCAATAACACTATCTGAATTCTGAGTTCCTATGGATGCCAATCATTCTGAACTTCAAAGGATAAGTGAGATGCCAAAACTGTTCAGAAGCAAAAAGCTACTAGTCCCGCTCATCTAATTGGAACTAAGCTTCATTGATATTTTGAAATTTATTGTATTTTCTCTTCTTTTTATCCTATTTTGTTTTTAGTTGCTTGGGGACAAGCAACAATTTAAGTTTGTTGTGATGACCGGATAATTTATACGCCTTTTGGCATTATTTTTACATAGTTTTTAATATGTTTTAGTTATTTTTTATTATATTTTTATTAGTTTTTATGCAAAAATCACATTTCTGGACTTTACTATGAGTTTGTGTATTTTTCTATAATTTCAGGTATTTTCTGGCTGAAATTGAGGGACCCGAGCAAAAATCTGATTCAGAGGCTGAGAAAGGACTGCAGATGCTGTTGGATTCTGACCCTCCTGCACTCGAAGTGGATTTTCTGGAGTTACAGAAGCCCAATTGGTGCGATCTCAATTGCGTTAGAAAGTAGACATCTTGGGCTTTCCATCAATATTTAATAGTCCATACTTTGCCCGAGATTTGATGGCCCAAACTGGCATTCAACGCCAGCCAAAGACCCTTTTTCTGACGTAAAACGCCAGAACTGGAGTTAAACGCCCAAATTGGCACCCAAGCTGGCGTTTAACTCCAAGAATGGCCTATGCACGTGAAAGCTTCAAAGCTCAGCCCAAACACTCACCAAGTGGGCCCTGGAAGTGGATTTCTGCACTATCTGCACTTAGTTACTCATTTTCTGTAAACCTAAGTTACTAGTTTAGCATAAAAACTACTTTTAGAGATTCATTTTGTAACTCATGACATTTTACATCTCATATTGTATTTTCTACGGCATGAGTCTCTAAGCCCCATAGGTGGGGGTGAGGAGCTCTGCTATGTCTCAATGGATTAATGGAATTACTATTGTTTTCTATTCAATCACGCTTGATTCTGTTCTAAGATACTCACTCGTACTTCAATATAGAGAATGTGATGATCCGTGACACTCATCATCATCCTCAAATTTATGAACGCGTGCTTGACAACCACTCCCGTTCTACCTGAGCTCAACATAGTCATTGGGCGACAGCTTGAGTGCGTATCTCTTGGGTCTCTAATCCACGGACCGAGTTCGTAAGATTAGAACCTTCGTGGTAGAGGCTAGAACCAATTGGCAGCATTCCTGAGATCCGGAGAGTCTAAACCTTGTTTGTGGTATTCCGAGTAGGATCTGGAATGGGATGACTGTGACGAGCTTCAAACTCATGAATGTTGGGCGCAGTGACAGTGTGCAAAAGGATAGAGAGATCCTATTCCGACACAAGTAAGAACCGACAGATGATTAGCCGTGCGGTAGCTGTACCTGGTATTTTTCATCCAAGACGAGAGATCCGACAGTTGATTAGTCGTACAGAAACCGTTCCTGGTATTTTTCATCCGAGAGGACGGATGGTAGCCATTGACAACGGTGATCCACCAACATACAACTTGCCATTGAAGGAAGCCATGCGTGTTTGGAGAAGAAGATAGTTGAAAAATAGAGATTCAGACAACAGAGCATCTCCGAAGCCTCAACCTGTTCCTCATTACTGGATCACAAGTAACATTCAATTCATGTTATTTACTTTTCATAAACAAAAATAATTTTAATCACTAATCTCCTGACTAAGATTTACAAGATAACCATAGCTTGCTTCAAGTCGACAATCTCCGTGGGATCGACCCTTACTCACGTAAGGTATTACTTGGACAACCCAGTGCACTTGCTGGTTAGTTGTGCGGAGTTGTGAAAAGTGTGATAACAATTCCGTGCACCAGTCGGCTCCCAGGGACCGAACTCTCCCTTCAGGTATCCATGCAAGAACAAATAATATTAAAAATTAAATACCCAACAACCTAATAGAGTGTATTTAAAAATTCAAAAGGTAACAACCTAAGTAAATAATAAGTTATAATTTATAAATAAAATTTTAAAAATTTCTAGTGACGACACTTAAGCAAATAAATTCTCAAACTCAATGTATGAACTTCACGTCAGCATAAGAACTCCCCATATGTATTATTACTAGTGTTAACACGCGGGCTTACATTTAAATTTGATATGATTGGTAAAATAATATTTTATAATCATAACTTTTTCGAGTTTAATATAATACTATCATCGTCATTAAATAACAAACGTACTGAATTTGTTGTTTTATTTTTATTCAAAATAAAATGTAAATGGAACAGTTTGAAATCTATAATATTTTTAAACCATAAGAAAGGAGACCTAAAAACAATAAAAACGCATATAACTGTAATAGTAACATGTCAAATTTACACTAAAGTTTATATCAAAAGGCTAATGAAAATTTATCGATAACCTAGTACCTTACTAACCTCATTAGAAAAGCAATTGGCATATAATGTTGTATTCCCTGTTACACATTTCATCTTAACTTTAAAAGCAGAGTTATAGATAAATTAGTTATATCTATAATAAATATTTGTACAAAAATGTAAACCATAACATGTTATTAAAATATAAATAATATTTTTCTTACCTAAATATTATTAAAAACTTATTCGAATACGACATTGTTGTTGATGTCCTTTTCAAGAGTCCTCTCACTCTCAATTCCAGTAAGATCTCTAATAACATTTAGAATGGATTAAAATAAAAAAAAATTGTTGTCAATAAGTTTGTTAAGAAAAAAATACAACCAAAATTATCAATAAAATAAATAAATTTATCAATGAATTATACTTTTTCTAAAACAATAAACTTACCAACCAAATAGGTGTAATCCAACCCAAGAATATTGAGAGTGTCAAAACTCACAAAATTAAATCCATATCGTGGGATACTTGACGAATTTAGAAGTATGTGCACATCGATACATTGGTTTAAATTAACCATATACTCATGATGTGTAACATTGAAGTTACCCACATTGAGTCCAACACTAAAATATCTTATTTGATAAGATATTTCGTCTCTTAGCAAATTCACGAATCGAGAAAGAAGAACCTTTTTAACCGAGGTGTGTATTTTTTCTCCCTCGAATTGATAAATAAAAATCAAAGAATAACTAAATGGGGATAAATAAATAAATTTAAAATATGAATAATATAAATTTAATATTATTTAAGAAATTGGTAGGAAACTCACATCTTCATCGAGCTAAACCATCTCAATTGAGTATGGTAATGGAGAATTTTCGTAATTTGGTAGTGTCCATAACCTTATCATTCATATACGTATACACAAATCGTCAACTGTAGGATTGATTTCTGTAATTTTGTGAATACCAGCCATTGAAAAAAGTAAAGAAATTTTAGATTTTGGATATATGTAAAGGAATGAATTGATGTACTTTGAATTGTTGTTCTATACATGTCTCATAACTTATATTTTTATAGTTGACCATAGTTAGAATTCTCTAAACTTGATTGACTTTAATTTAAATTTGAATTAAATTTACAGATAAAATAAATATATAAATATATTTAAAATATAAATCTTAAGAAACACAAATATTTAAAATTTCAAACATAG
>NC_029790.2:76867509-76869654 GCF_000816755.2 Arachis ipaensis
AAGAAGAAGACACCAGAGGAGACTATTGAGTTGATTGAATTGGTTGCAAGCAACCAATATTTATACTCATCTAATAGGAATTCTGTGAACTCTGAGACCCCTCAGAAGAGAGGCGTGTTGGAAGTAGAAGCTGTTAATGCTCTTCTTGCTCTGAACAAACTGATGTCTCAACAAATAAATCTACTTACTCAATAGATGGGTGGCACGCAAGTCTCAGCTATCAACACCCAAAATCCACCACAGGAAGCCTCCTATGACATGGCAGGTAACTTTATGCAAAATGATAATTATGATTATGCTCAACCCTCTTCTGAACAGGTGAATTACATGGGGAGTGGTCCTAGAAATACCAACAATGATCCATATTCTAAGACATATAATCAGGGGTGGAGGAATCACCCAAATTTTGGGTGGAGAGATCAACCTCAGAGACCTCAGAACTTCAACAATAGTTCTCAGGGCGGTTTTCAACAGAACAACTATAATAACTGCCAATTTCAGTCTCAGCAACAACAACCACCTCAGCAGGCAAATTCTAAATCCCAAGAAGATTCTAAATGGGAGATGATGATGAGTTTCATACAAGAAACCAGAGCCTCTATTAGAAACTTGGAGGTGCAAATGGGTCAAATGAACAAGAGGAATTGGAAGGAGCAAAAAACTGTGGTGTTAACCAAGGAATGCAGTGCTATTATTCAACACACCTTTCCTGAGAAGATGCCAGACCCAGGGAGCTTTGTCATTCCTTGCACCATTGGAGAAGTTGGCATTCAGAGAGCTTTATGTCATCTTGGAGCTAGCATCAACCTCATGCCACTTTCAGTGATGAAAAAGCTTCAAATTGAGGAGGTAAAACCCACTCGTATTTCTCTTCAACTTGCTGATCTGTCTATTAAATTACCTGTGGGTGTAGTTGAAGATTTACTTGTTAAAGTAGGACCATTTATTTTTCCTGTTGATTTTGTTATATCAGGAGCCATAAAACAGCTCTTGGGTGGACCATTAGTGACTTGAAGGGGATTAGCCCAACCAAGTGTATGCACAAAATCCTTCTTGAAGATGATTCTAAACCAGTTGTGCAACCACAAAGGAGACTCAATCCAACTATGAAAGAGGTAGTCCAAAAAGAGGTAATGAAATTATGGGAAGCAGGTATTATTTACCCTATTTCTAACAGTCCTTGGGTAAGTCCTGTGCAGGTAGTTTCCAAGAAAGGAGGGATGACAGTGATCAAGAATGAAAAGAATGAGCTTATTCCTACAAGAACAGTCATAGGATGGAGAATGTGCATAGATTACAAGAGGCTCAACACTGCTACAAGGAAGGATCATTTCCCCCTCCCTTTCATTGATCAGATGCTTGAGAGGTTAGCTGGTCATGCTTTTTATTGTTTTCTAGATGGATATTCTGGATATAATCAAATTGCAGTGGACCCTCAAGATCAAGAGAAGACAGCATTCACATGCCCCTTTGGAGTATTTGCCTACAGGAGAATGCCATTTGGACTTTGCAATGCTCCAGCAACTTTTCAGAGGTGTATGCCATTTATCTCTTGTCTTGAAACGGTGTCAAGAATCAAACCTTGTTTTAAATTGGGAAAAATGCCATTTTATGGTTACAGAAGGCATTGTTCTTGGACACCGAATTTCAAGTAAGGGAATTGAGGTTGACAGAGCAAAGGTGGAGGTAACTGAAAAATTACCACCACCAACTAATGTTAAGGCAACTAGGAGTTTCTTGGGTCATGCAGGATTTTATAGAAGATTTATAAAGGATTTTTCTAAAATTGCTAAACCATTGAGCAACCTGTTGGTTGTTGATGTTCCTTTTGTCTTTGATTCTGATTGTCTGCATGCTTTTGAAACTCTGAAAGCAAACCTTACCTCTGCTCCTATTATAGCTCCCTCTGACAGGGATTTACCATTTGAATTAATGTGTGATGCTAGTGATTTTGCTATAGGAGCTGTTTTAGGACAGAGGCATGGTAAGCTTGTACATGTCATTTATTATGCCAGTCATGTGTTAAATGATGCTCAACAGAATTACACAACTACAGAAAAGGAATTATTAGCTGTTGTGTATGCTGTTGATAAGTTTAGGTCCTATTTACTTGGTTCTAAGGTTATTGTTTATACTGACCATGCT
>NC_029790.2:76869987-76877923 GCF_000816755.2 Arachis ipaensis
TTACATTTGGGAGGAACCATACCTTTTTAAAAGGTGTTCAGATGGAATTATCCGGAGGTGTGTCCCAGATGAAGAAAAATAGCAGATTCTTTGGCACGATCATGGTTCTGAGTATGGAGGCCACTTTGGTGGTGAAAGGATGGCTACAAGGTCCTTCAGAGCGGGTTTTACTAGCCGACTCTCTTCAAAGACTCAAGAACATTTGTGAAGCACTGTGATAGATGTGAAAAATCCACAAATCTCCCTGCCAACCATGAAATGCCACAGTAGGGGATTCTTGAGGTTGAGTTGTTTGATGTGTGGGGTATTGATTTCATGGGACATTTCCCACCCTCACATTCAAACAACTATATTCTAGTGGCAGTCGACTATGTGTCCAAGTGGGTGGAAGCTGTGGCTCTACTCACCAATGATGCCAAGGTGGTAATAAGCTTTCTTCAGAGATACATCTTTAGCCGGTTTGGTGTTCCAAGTACACTCATTAGTGATGGAGGAAGTCACTTCTGTAACAGACAGCTGGATTCTCTTCTGCACAGATATGGAGTCCGTCATAAGGTGGCAACCCCCTATCACCCTCAGACAAGTGGACAGGTTGAAGTTTCCAACAGGGAACTTAAGAGGATTCTAGAGAAGACCGTCAGTGTTTCAAGAAAGGACTGGTCAAGGAAGCTTGATGATTCTCTATGGGCTTACCGGACAGCATACAAAACTCCAATTGGCATGTCCCCATATCAGTTAGTCTATGGAAAAGACTGTCACTTGCCAGTTGAGCTGGAGCACAAGGTTTATTGGGCAATCAGGTACTTGAATCTTGATTCAGAAGCTGCGGGAATTAAGCGGATGCTTCAGTTGAATGAGCTTGATGAATTCAGATATTCAGCCTATGAGAATGCCAAGGTCTATAAGGAGAGAACTAAGCTACTGCATGACAAGAAGATTGCCATCAGAGTCTTTGAGCCAGGACAGAGAGTGCTTCTATATAATTCAAGGCTCAAATTCTTTCCCGGGAAGCTGAAATCCCGGTGGTCAGGACCGTTTGTGGTTACCAGAGCTTCACCGTACGGTCATGTTGAAATACAGGAAGTGAATTCTGACAGGAAGTTTACAGAGAATGGCCAGAGGCTGAAGCACTACCTTGGAGGCGAGATCGATCGCCAGAGGTCCACTCATCTGCTGAACTAGCAGAACTGACCGTCAAGCTAGTGACGTTAAAGAAGCGCCTGTCGGGAGGCAACCCGATAATTTCGTATCCTTAGTTATTTTTTGTAGTAGTAGTTTTCTTACTTGTTTGGTTTTTATTAAGTTCTTACTAATTTTCTGATCATGTAGCTATTTTATCATAGGAACCGAACACCTCAAGCTATTTGAAAAAAAAGGGGACACACGACGCGCAAGCGTCATTGATGCGAACGCGTCAATCATGTGTGCGTGAACAATGAAAATTGACAGAGAGTTGCGCGGGAGTGGCACTGGACTCCTGCCTTTCACACGCGAACGTGTACCCCACGCGTTCACATCGTTTGCGATTTTTGCTATTCACGTGGGCGCGTCACCGACGCGAACGCGTGACCTGCAAATTCGACGTAAAAGAGCGTTTGGGCAGAGAGTTGTGCCGGCTTGGGGCAAGAAGTGTGCTAAAAGCACAAATTTGGTCACGCAGACACATGACTGACGCGTTCGCATCATTTGCACATATGGCCATCCACGCGAGTGCGTGCATGACGCGAACGCGTCGTATGCAAATTTGGCTCCCAAGCCATGCGAATAGAAAGTCACACGGGCGCGCGGCTGGCTTTGCGCGAATCGCACAAAATCCAGGGCACTCGGACGCGTGCCTGACGCTAACGCGTCATTATGAAGAGTGCGTGACCCACGCGTACGCATGCCGTACGTGAACGCGTCGCTTGCGCCGCCCAGTTTTCTTTCTCTCTCTCTCCCAATCCTATTTCTCTCTTATTCTCTTATCCTTTTATTTTTCTTTCATCTTAATATTTGTCTCTTCTATTTTCAGATCTTATTTGCTTGAGGACAAGCAAACCTTTAAGTTTGGTGTTGACGCTTCGCTTAAGGGTTTTCTGTTTATTCCTATGGCACCAAAAGGGAGGCGAATCATCTTCACAAAGGAGCACAACCTGAAGAATAAAATGACCGCACATATAACTAAGGTGGTTGAGTTCCTTTCATTTTTTCCTTCCTGCTTTTATTATGTATGTTCCGGTTTTCTGCTAGTTTACTTTGTTTGCTGCATGATCCTTTATTCGTAGATTCAGAGGTTATAGTTTAATTTTTCTGTTAAGTGCTTTAATTCTGAAAGATGTCTCATGTATTGCCTACTAAGCTTGAAATCAAAAAGAAAGAAGAAAATATGTAGTGCATGAGAATTTGAATTTAATTTTTAGAGTAGTCTCATTTACTTAGATGTGGTGGTATTTTCTGTGATTCTGAATGAATGCTTGAACAGTGCATATTTTTGATAGTGAAGTTTATGAATGTTAAAATTGTTGGCTCTTGAAAGAATGATGAAAAAAGAGAAATGTTATTGATAATCTGAAAAATCAAAAAATTGATTCTTGAAGCAAGAAAAAGCAATGAAAAATACAAAGCTTGCAAAAAAAAAAACAATAAAATAAAATAAAAAAAGAAAAAAAAAGCAAGCAAAAAGCCAATAACCCTTTAAACTAAAAGGCAAAGGGTAAAAAGGATCCAAGGCTTTGAGCATTAATGGATAGGAGGGCCCAAAGGAATAAAATCCTGGCCAAAGCGGCTAAATCAAGCTGTCCCTAACCATGTGCTTATGGCGTGAAGGTGTCAAGTG
Organism: Arachis ipaensis; assembly: GCF_000816755.2. Classification (NCBI taxonomy): domain Eukaryota; kingdom Viridiplantae; phylum Streptophyta; class Magnoliopsida; order Fabales; family Fabaceae; genus Arachis; species Arachis ipaensis. The sequence continues at coordinate 76,872,803 of NC_029790.2, forward strand.
AAAAGCTTGAGACTAAGCGGTTAAAGTCGTGATCCAAAGCAAAAAGAGTGTGCTTAAGAACTCTGGGCACCTCTAACTGGGGACTCTAGCAAAGCTGAGTCACAATCTGAAAAGGTTCACCCAGTTATGTGTCTGTGGCATTTATTTATTTTAGGTAGCATTCGGATGGATTTGATGAAGTTTCTACAGAGAAAGAGAAGAAATCAAGGAGATGACCAGTGAATACCGACGCGGACGCATGGCTCACGCGACCGCGCGGAATGGAGGAAATCGCAATGATGCGATCGCGTGCCTGACACGAACGCGTGGACTGTAATCTACACAAATGACGCGAACGCGTGACCGACGCGTACGCTTGACATGCGCCACATGCAAAAAATGCAGAAAAATGCTGGGGGTGATTTCTGGGCTGTTTTGACCCAGTTCTTAGCCCAGATATCACAGATTAGAAGCTGCAGAAAGGACAAATCAAGTGGTCTCCACCCATCAGCTGAAGACTTGTTAATTAATTCGAATTTAAATTCAAATATTATTTTTAGGAAAATATGTGATTTGTTTGTGTGTTGAATTGAGTTTCTTACCTGTGCTAGTAGTCTGTGAATGTATAGAGATGATTAATAACTGTTGTTATGACTGAGAATTAATTATATGGCTGAAAGATATTTAATATGACAAATTTTGCGATCGAGATCTGTTCTGGCTTTAGAAATTTAAAGAAAGTAATTAATTATCTAAAGTAAGATTAAAAAGTATTTCAAAAGGTTTGACAAAAATGGTTTTACAAGCAAAGTTAATTATTTGCATGTTAATCATTACTTTTACGGACTGAGAACGTGTGGTTTATTCTCACCCCAAAATCTTCCACCCTTTCAGTGACTGATAAACCCCAATTTTGTGGTTTATCTTGTGCTTAATTTGGGGAATTTTACCACCTTTTCCCACATTTATTTAATGAAATAGCATGGCTTTGTAATTCTCCCTTGAATTATGCTTAAGTGTAAAAACATGCTTTTTAGGCTCTTAAATTGGAGATTTTGATTCACTTTAATTCCATTCGATGCCTTGATGTGTTTGTTGAGTGATTTCAGGTTCATAAGGCAAGTATTAGATGGAAGAAATGAGGAGAAAAGTATGCAAAGTGGAGAATGCATGAAGAAACAAAGATTGGGAATGCATCAATGGGCGCGCACTCATACAAGGCGCGCACGCGCAAAAGTAGTTTCGCAAAGAGACGCGCACGCGTACATGACGCATTCGCGCGGATGAAGAATTTGCCAATCGACGCACATGCGTCGATACTCTCACGTGGCCCACTTAAAGGTAAAACGCTGAGGGCAATTTCTGAGCTGCCCAGGCCTAAATCCAACTTGTTTCTGAGTGTATTTTATGCAGAATTGAAGTCCAAGCAAAGGGGGAGCAATTACTTTAGCCAACATGAGCCTTTAGTTAGTTTTTTAGAGAGAGAAGCTCCCTCTTCTCTCTAGAATTAGGTTAGGATTAGGTTAAATTGTTTTAGATCTTGAATGAATTACTTGATCTCATATTGTTTCTAATTTCTCATTTCTATATCTTGATTCTCTTATTTGTGATGTTAATTTCTCATTTTGCTCTCTTTTGTGATGATGAACTCATGTTGGATTTGGGTTACATTGTAGAGATTAGCAAACAAAAGGAAGTAGTGGGTGGATGTTTAGGATATGTCGAGCACATAAAGGAATCTCAAGCTGAAGAACCGTCCTCCACGGAGTATGGATGAGATGTTAAAAAAGAGAGTAAAGTTGCAGAAGTAGACAAAGAGTCAAAGGAAATTGATCAAGAAGTGGATTCCATCACTAGTGATTTTTTGCCCACATTGATCAATTCCCTTGACGATCTTGCTGAGCCTTCTCTCAGTGGACTAGAATGCAAGGTTGAGGAGGATGTCCAAACTCCAAGGCCTATTGTAAGTGAAGAACTGGAAGAAGCATTCCAAGCAGCAAGCCCTCCTATCTATGATGATTCCGCATCAACATATGACCCTTCCGAGTTTGAAGAGTCCTTCCCCAAAATGCTTAGACTTTATGATGAGGTAGACTTCACTAGACCTCCTATCTATGATGAGAGTGATGGGGAAGAGATAGAAGAAATTAGTGAAGAAGAAGGTGAACTTGAGGAAGCTTGGCAAGAGGAGAAACTTGAAAAACCTTGCCGAGTGGTGGAAGCCTCTAGAAGAGGATGGACGGGAGTAGAGCGTACTTTATCAAGATCTTTGGGAACTCCTTCACCTAGTTTGTCATCTAATTCTTCACTTGAGTGGGTAAAACTTCTAACTCTCAGCTTTATTATCCCACTTGAGTATGGTTTGCTTGAGACGGATGGTCAACTTAGGGCGCTTTGTGGAATTAAGCGAAAGAGGAGGATGTTTAGTGGTTGTCGTTCTAAATCTAGGCTCATTATGATTGGAAGCTCAAAATTAAAGAGCATGGATTGGTGTAATACTCAATTAAATGGGTCTAGGAGGATAGTTTGGTGCTTTCATGAGAATTCAGCTTTCTTGTCACCCGGACGGAATCAAGGCGATCAACTAGAAGATGGGTGCGAAGATAAGATACGAGATCCTGGATCACTGGTATGCGAAATTGTTACTCAGGTTGTAAAATTTGTTGTTCGTTCTCTCCCTGGAAATGGCGCCAACAAACTGGTGCACAATACCATGGTCCAAATATAACTTCACAACTTCGCACAACTAACCAGCAAGTGCATTGGGTCGTCCAAGTAATAAAACCTTACGTGAGTAAGAGTCGATCCCACGGAGATTGTCGGTATGAAGCAAGCTATGGTCACCTTTTAAATCTCAGTCAAGCGAATATCAAATGGTTATGGAGTTTTCGAATAATAATAATAAATAAACAGAAAATAAAGATAGAAATACTTATGTAATTCATTGGTGAGAATTTCAGATAAGCGTATAGAGATGCTTTCGTTCCTCTGAACCTCTGCTTTCCTGCTGTCTTCATCCAATCAGTCTTACTCCTTTCCATGGCAAGCTTTATGTAATGGTGTCACCGTTGTCAATGGCTACATCCCATCCTCTTGTGAAAAAGGTCCAAATGCTCTGTCACGGCACGGCTAATCATCTGAGGTTCTCGATCATACTAGAATAGGATTCACCCTCCTTTTGCGTCTGTCACTACGCCCAGCACTCGTGAGTTTGAAGTTCGTCACAACCATCCCTTCCCAGATCCTACTCGGAATACCACAGACAAGGTTTAGACTTTTTGGATCTCAGGAATGGCCATCCATGGGTTCTAACTTATACCACGAAGATTCTGATTAAGGAATCCAAGAGATACTCATTCAATCTAAGGTAGAACGGAAGTGGTTGTCAGGCACGTGTTCATAGGGAATGATGATGACTGTCATGATCATCACATTCATGTTGAAGCGCGAATGGTTATCTTAGAAGCGGAATAAGTTGAATTGAATAGAAACAGTAGTACTTTGCATTAAATCATGAGGAACAGTAGAGCTCCGCACCTTAATCTATGGAGTGCAGAAACTCTACCGTTGAAAATACATAAGTGATGAAGGTTCAGGCATGGCCGAATGGCCAGCCCCCAAACGTGATCAATATGATCCAAAGATGAACTAAAAAATCATAAGATGATCCGAAGATGAAAATACAATAGTAAAAAGTCCTATTTATACTAAACTAGTTACTAGGGTTCACAGAAGTAAGTAATTGATGCATAAATCCACTTCCGGGGCCCACTTGGTGTGTGCTTGGGCTGAGCTTTAGCTTTCCACGTGCAGAGGCTCTTTCTGGAGTTGAACGCCAGTTTGTAACGTGTTTCTGGCATTCAACTCTGGTTTGTGACGTGTTTCTGGCGTTTAACTCCAGACTGCAGCGTAGAACTGGCGTTCAACGCCCTTTTGCGTCATCTAAACTCGGCCAAAGTATAAACTATTATATATTGCTGGAAAGCCCTGGATGTCTACTGTCCAACGCAATTGAAAGCGTGCCATTTTGAGTTCTGTACCTCCAAAAAATCCACTTTGAGTGCAGGGAGGTCAGAATCCAACAGCCTCAGCAGTCCTTCTTCAACCTCTGAATCTGATTTTTGCTCAAGTCCCTCAATTTCAGCCAGAAAATACCTGAAATCATAGAAAAACACACAAACTCATAGTAAAGTCCAAAAATGTGAATTTAACATAAAAACTAATAAAAAAATCCCTAAAAGTAACTAGATCCTACTAAAAACATACTAAAAACAATGCCAAAAAGTGTATAAATTATGCGCTCATCACAACACCAAACTTAAATTGTTGCTTGTTCCCAAGCAACTGAACATCAAATAGGATAAAAAGAAGAGAATATACTATAAATTCCAAACTATCAATGAAACATAGCTCCAATCAGATGAGCAGGACTTGAAGCTTTTTGCCTCTTGAATAGTTTTGGCATCTCACTTTATCCATTGAAGTTCAGAATGATTGACATCTATAGGAACTCAGAGTTCAGATAGTGTTATTGATTCTCCTAGTTCAGTATGTTGATTCTTGAACACATCTACTTTATTTTTCTTCTGCTGTTTTTTATTTTTCTTCACTTTTCTCAGTTGTTTTTGTGACTCCCCATGATCATGAACCTATGAAGACATATAACTAATAAAAAATATAATTAAATAAAAATTGGGTTGCCTCCCAACAAGCGCTTCTTTAATGTCAATAGCTTGACAGTGGGCTCTCATGGAGCCTCAGAGATGTTCAGAGCATTATTGAGACTCCCCAACACCAAACTTAGAGTTTGGATATGGGAGTTCAACACCAAACTTAGAGTTTGGTTGTGGCCTCCCAACACCAAACTTAGAGTTTGACTGTAGGGGCTCTGGTTGACTCTATTTTGAGAGAAGCTTACTGTGCCTCTTTTCCATGTTTACAGAAGGATGTCCTTGAGTTTTAAACTCAAGGGAGTCCTCATTCAATTGAAGGACTAGTTCACCTCTGTTAACATCAATTATAGCTCTTGCTATGGCTAGGAAGGGTCTTCCAAGGATAATAGATTCATCCTCATCCTTCCCAGTATCTAAGATTATGAAATCAGCAGGGATGTAAAGGCCTTCAACCTTTACTAATATGTCC
>NC_029790.2:76877947-76879403 GCF_000816755.2 Arachis ipaensis
TGAGCCTCAGATTCCTTTGGTTCCTCAGAGGGGAACTCCTTATTGATCACTGGACGTCCCAGGATGTCTTCCTCCTTGGGATTCACGTCCTCCCCTTCTTCCTTGGATTCGGCCATGATGATTATATCAATGGCCTTGCACTCTCGTTTTGGATTTTCTTCTGTACTACTTGGGAGAGTACTAAGAGGGACTTCAGTGATCCTTTTACTCAGCTGGCCCACTTGTGCTTCCAAATTTCTAATGGAGGACCCTGTTTCATTCATGAAACTCACAGTGGCCTTAGATAGATCAGAGACTAAGTTTGCTAAATTAGAAGTATTTTGTTCAGAGTTCTCTGTCTGTTGCTGAGTGGATGATAGAAAAGGCTTGCTATTGCTAAACCTGTTTCTTCTACCATTATTAAAGCCTTGTTGAGGCTTTTGATCCTTCTATGAGAGATTTGGGTGATTTCTCCATGAGGGATTATAGGTGTTTCCATATGGTTCACCCATGTAATTCACCGTTCGGATTTTTGGTGAGTGAGGAAGAGATGTTAGTAAATAAATAAATAAATAGAAGAGGATGAGAGGGGAAGGTTTTCGAAAATAATTTTTGAAAAAGAGTTAGTGATTTTCAAAAATTAGAAGAAGAAATAAATTAAAATTGAATTTTGAATAATTAGTTAATTAAAAAGAATTTTTGAAAAAGAGGGAGATATTTTCGAAAATTAGAGAGAGAGAGTTAGTTAGGTAGTTTTGGAAAAGATAAGAAACAAACAAAAAGTCAATTAGTTAGTTGAAAAAGATTTGAAAATCAATTTTGAAAAGATAAGAAGATAAGAAGTTAGAAAAGATATTTGAAAATCAAATATTTTTGAAAAAGATATATTTTAAAAAGTTATGATTTTGAAAAAGATAAGATAAAAAGATATTTTTGAAAAGATATGATTGAAATTAGTTTTGAAAAAGATTTGATTTTTAAAATCACAATTAATGACTTGATTCACAAGAAATCACAAGATATGATTCTAGAACTTAAAGTTTGAATCTTTCTTAACAAGTAAGTAACAAACTTGAAATTTTTGAATCAAAACATTAATTGTTGATAATATTTTCAAAAATTATGAGATAAAATAAAAAAAGATTTTTGAAAAATATTCTTATAATTTTCGAAAATAAATAAAAAAATGAAAAATATTTGATTTTTGAAAAATATTTTGACAAAGATAAGATTTTTAAATTGAAAATTTGATTTGACTCATAAGAAACAACTAAATTTTAAAAATTTTTGAAAAAGTCAATCCAAATTTTCGAAATTTATGAGTGAAAAAGGGGAAGATATTTTTTTGATTTTTGAATTTTCAATGATGAAAGAGAAAAACATGAAAAAGAATCATAACATAAAAATTATGAATCAAAACACACAATGCATGCAAGAACACTATGAATGTCAAGATGAACACCAAGAACACTTTGAA
>NC_029790.2:76879432-76886089 GCF_000816755.2 Arachis ipaensis
TTATGATTTTATGATTTTTTTGGATTTTTCGAAAATTATTTGAAAAAGAAAAATAAGGATTCCAAAATTTTTAATATGAATTCCAGGAATCTTGCACTCTTAGTCTAAAGCTCCAATCTGAGGGTTAGACATGGCTTAATAGCCAGTCAAGCTTTAGCATGTAAATCAAGTGGATCAGGAACAGCAGCAGGTGGATTAGCAACAACTAGCTTACTCTTGATAATGCTGGGTTGGAAGCCCCAGTCCAAATGAATTTAGACATGGCTTTACAGCTAGTCAGGCTTCAACATGCTTTATGAAACACTAGAATTCATTCTTAAAAAAATTTTAGAATAATTTTCGGAAACACATGAGAAATTTTTGAAAGATTTTTGAAAATTTTTTTTTTAAAATTTTTTTTTGAAAACAAAATAAGAAGAAAATTACCTAATCTGAGCAACATGATGAACCGTCAGTTGTCCAAACTCGAACAATCCCCGGTAACGGCGCCAAAAACTTGGTATGCGAAATTGTTACTCAGGTTGTAAAATTTTTTGTTCGTTCTCTCCCTGGCAATGGCGCCAACAAACTGGTGCACAATACCATGGTCCAAACATAACTTCACAACTTCGCACAACTAACCAGCAAGTGCACTGGGTCGTCCAAGTAATAAAACCTTACGTGAGTAAGGGTCGATCCCACGAAGATTGTCGGTATGAAGCAAGCTATGGTCACCTTGTAAATCTCAGTCAGGCGAATATCAAATGGTTATGGAGTTTTCGAATAATAATAATAAATAAACAGAAAATAAAGATAGAAATACTTATGTAATTCATTGGTGAGAATTTCAGATAAGCGTGTAGAGATGCTTTCGTTCCTCTGAACCTCTGCTTTCTTGCTGTCTTCATCCAATCAGTCTTACTCCTTTTCCATGGCAAGCTTTATGTAAGGGCGTCACCGTTGTCAATGGCTACATCCCATCCTCTTATGAAAAAGGTCCAAATGCTCTGTCACGGCACGGCTAATCATCTGAGGTTCTCGATCATACTGGAATAGGATTCACCCTCCTTTTGCGTCTGTCACTACGCCCAGCACTCGCGGGTTTGAAGTTCGTCACAGCCATCCCTTCCCAGATCCTACTCGGAATACCACAGACAAGGTTTAGACTTTCCGGATCTCAGGAATGGCCATCCATGGGTTCTAACTTATACCACGAAGATTCTGATTAAGGAATCCAAGAGATACTCATTCAATCTAAGGTAGAACGGAAGTGGTTGTCAGGCACGTGTTCATAGGGAATGATGATGACTGTCACGATCATCACATTCATGTTGAAGTGCGAATGGGTATCTTAGAAGCGGAATAAGTTGAATTGAATAGAAACAGTAGTACTTTGCATTAAATCATGAGGAACAGTAGAGCTCCGCACCTTAATCTATGGAGTGCAGTAACTCTACCGTTGAAAATACATAAGTGATGAAGGTTCAGGCATGGCCGAATGGCCAGCCCCCAAACGTGATCAATATGATCCAAAGATGAACTAAAAAATCATAAGATGATCCGAAGATGAAAATACAATAGTAAAAAGTCCTATTTATACTAAACTAGTTACTAGGGTTTACAGAAGTAAGTAATTGATGCATAAATCCACTTTCGGGGCCCACTTGGTGTGTGCTTGAGCTGAGCTTTAGCTTTCCATGTGAAGAGGCTCTTTCTAGAGTTGAACGCCAGTTTGTAACGTGTTTCTGGCGTTCAACTCTGGTTTGTGACGTGTTTCTGGCGTTTAACTCCAGACTGCAGCGTAGAACTGGCATTCAACGCCCTTTTGCGTAGTCTAAACTCGTCCAAAGTATGAACTATTATATAATGCTGAAAAGCCCTGGATGTCTACTTTCCAACGCAATTAGAAGCGCGCCATTTTGAATTCTATAGCTCCAGAAAATCCACTTTGAGTGCAGGGAGGTCAGAATCCAACAGCATCAGCAGTCCTTCTTCAACCTCTGAATCTGATTTTTGCTCAAGTCCCTCAATTTCAGCCAGAAAATACCTGAAATCACAGAAAAACACACAAACTCATAGTAAAGTCCAGAAATGTGAATTTAACATAAAAACTAATAAAAACATCCCTAAAAGTAACTAGATCCTACTAAAAGCATACTAAAAACAATGCCAAAAAGTGTATAAATTATCTGCTCATCAATCACACTACGCGGGACGCACGCTGTGCCCTAACCACGTAGACGCACGCTGTGCGCGTCCGCGTCCCTTTGCATTTCTTCATCCACGCGTAGGCGCACCTGGCGCCTCTGCACCCTATCATCATTCAACTCATCCACACGCAAGCGCACAGTGCGCGCGCGCATCGATGCATCTTTGCATCACCCAGGCCAAAGGACTCGAGAGTTATGCCAACTCTGGGCCCCTTTTGTGTCTTTGGCTCAGCACACTGGTTCACGAAATTGTGATCCTTAACAACGGCGTCAAAAACTTGGTGCTCGGAACGTAATTCACACACTTTGTCACAACTTCGCACAACTAACCAGCAAGTGCACTGGGTCGTCCAAGTAATAAACCTTACGTGAGTAAGGGTCGATCCCACGGAGATTGTCGGCTTGAAGCAAGATATGGTCACCTTGTAAATCTCAGTCAGGCAGATTCAAATGGTTATAGAGTTTTAATAATTAAAAGATAAATAAAATGTAAAATAGGATAGAGATACTTATGTAAGTCATTGGTGAGAATTTTAGATAAGCGTATAGAGATGCTTTTGTTCCTCCTGAACCTCTGCTTTCCTGCTGTCTTCATCCAATCATTCCCACTCCTTTCTATGGCATGCTTTGTGTAGGGCATCACCATTGTCAATGGCTACTTCCCATCCTCTCAGTGAAAATAGTCCAAGATGCGCTGTTACCGCACGACTATTCATCTGTCGGTTCTCGATCATACTGGAATAGGATTCAGTAATCCTTTTGCGTCTGTCACTACGCCCAGCACTCGCGAGTTTGAAGCTCGTCACACCCATCCCTTACCGGATCCTACTCGGAATACCACAGACAAGGTTTAGACTTTCCGGACCTCAAGAATGGCCGCCAATAGTTCTAGCCTATACCATGAAGACTCTGATCTCACGATCAGAAGGCTAAGAGATACACATTCAAGCTTGTTTGTATGTAGAACGGAAGTGTTTGTCAGGCACACGTTCATAAGTGAGAATGGTGATGAGCGTCACATAATCATCACATTCATCATGTTCTTGTGTGCGAATGTATATCTTAGAGAAGAAATAGGCTTGAATTGAATAGAAAAACAATAGTACTTTGCATTACTTCATGAGGAACAGCAGAACTCCACACCTTAATCTATGATGTGTAGAAACTCTACCATTGAAAATACATAAGAACAAGGTCCAGGAATGGTGGAATGGCCAGCCTCCCCAAATGGCATATGAATTCGAAAATAGGGAAAAAGACCCCTAGTACAATAGTAAAGAGTTCTATTTATCCTAAACTAGTTATTAGGGTTACAGAATTGAGTAAATGATGCAGAAAATCGCTTCCGAGCCCAGTTGGTGTGTGCTTGGGCTGAGCATTGAAGCTTTCACGTGCAGAGGTCTTCCTTGGAGTTAAACGCCAGTTTGTAACCTGTTTCTGGCGTTTAACTCCAGAATAGGGCATAGAGCTGGCGTTGAATGCAAGTTTGCATCGTCTAAACTCGGGCAAAATATGAACTATTATATATTTCTGGAAAGCCCTGGATGTATACTTTCCAACGCAATTAAGAGAGCGCCATTTGGATTTATGTAGCTCCATAAAATCTACTTTGAGTGCAGGGAGGTCAGAATCCAACAGCATCTGCAGTCCTTCTTCAACCTTTGAATCTGATTTTTGCTCAAGTCCCTCAATTTCAGCCAGAAATTACCCGAAATCACAGAAAAACACACAAACTCATATTAAAGTCCAGAAATGTGATTTTTATTTAAAAACTAATAAAAATATATTAAAAACTAACTAAATCATACTAAAAACTATGTAAAAACAATGCCAAAAAGCGTATAAATTATCCGCTCATCACACACCCGCGTGGACGCGCATCGTACGCGTCGCGCCCATTCCCAATTTTCCCATCTACGCACAGGCGCATATGACGCTTCTGCACCGATTCACTATTCTCTCACCCACGCGGACGCGCACGGTGCGCGCTCGCGTGGATTCAAAATTTTGCTTACCCCAGGGACGCGAAGCCCTAGCGCATTCGCATAGTCCCTCCTCTCACCTTCTCTAACGTCTTTCTCTCTTCTCTTTTCACCTCCCACCAGCGACGCTTTCCTCTACTCCGTCCGGCGAACGCTGCCACCGTCGCCACATACATCCCTCTCCTCATTTCCCCCCTCTCTCCATTCTCACTGCCTCACCCCTGTCTTCTTCCCTCACCCCATATCCCTGCTTTGTTCCAACGCCACCCCAGCGCTGCCACAAGCACCGCTGTGACCTCCATTGTCACTGGCGCACGTTCCATTGTACCACCAGACCGCCGTCCTGCTCTGACCCGTCTACTCTTCTTCCTCTGCTCTCCATTCCTTTCCTCTGTTCGCACTCCCCTACTTCCCAGGTTTCCCTTTTTCTTCTTTCATTTTAATTTTGTTTAGTTAATCTAGTTTATCTTATTCTATTTAGCTTTCTTAGTTAGATTAGTTTAGTTAGTTTAGTTTGTTAGGTGGTTAGAGAATCTGGGCTGAGTAGTGGATTTAGGCTTGTTTGAATTTATGCTGCTGTTTGGAATTGTTCTATTTCATTGATTTGCTCTGTGCTCATTTGGATTGTTAATACTGAATGTTGCTTTCCTCATGACTGCTGGTTGGTTTAGTTTGAATTGTTTTCGATGTTTGCTGCTAAAGATTGGCTATTTGTTCAATTCATATGAACTCATACATAGTTTTTGTGCTTTGGACTTAAATGAATTCATATGGAAATTGATTTGACTGTTTGAATTTGGAAAATAGCCAATGTACTGCTAAAATGCTGCTGGATTTTCCCTAACCATATTTCATGAAATAACATTATTTTGATGGGTGTAACAGACTTCTATTTGATGATTTCTGTGTCAAATAGGATTTTGTTGCCTAAATGGTTTTGGAATTCGTCAAGAACCTGTTTACAAGTTTTGGTCATACTCGTTATATTCTTTGCTTGCTTACAATGTTGATTTATATATATACATTGCATAGTTGAGTAAACTTTCAGATTGACCATAAACTTGGTTTTCATTTGAAATTGAGCCCAATTTGCTTGCTTCCACAAGATTGATGATTTCTTCTACCTATGTAGCTACTGTGATTCAATCCCTCTATGCCCAAATTATCTTTAGTCACATGGTGCATAAAATTTTCAACTCTTATCTCAATCCTTGTGACCTTCATGCCTCATTGAAATTTGGTGTTTGAATTTCATTTATGTACATTGTTCATTGAAGTTTTGATTTCACCAACACCAATTCATATGATTCTAGTGATCTTTACATTGATTGATGACTTGTTTTCATATTGGTTGCCTTCTAGCAATATTATATTTCATCATCAATGACTTGATGCATTTCATGATTGTGAGTGTGCTTACACCCCCAATTTTATACTTTCCTTTTGAATTAAGCCGGTAACCACCATATCACTGATTTTCAACTAATTTCTAACTCTAATTTGTTTACCTAACTAACTCCTTTTGGTTTTCAACTTAACTCTTTTGATCATTCTTTTGGATATGGTGTTTCTTAGGCTTAATGAACAAGTAATGTGCAAATGTGGTTTGAATTCTTGGTTTGAATTCTGAATTCTGTTGCTTGCATCCCAAGAATTCTCTTTGCTTTACTCACTTCATGAAAATGCTTTGCTTTAAGGGCTTTATATCCGCTTGGCTAGCTACTTATATTGTATCATCTCTGTTTTCAGGATGTCAGACAAGGAAAAAGCTATAGCCACTACTTCAAGAAAGAGGAAGCACTCTAAAACCTCTACCCGTTCACCTTATGCAAACTATGCTAAGAATCCCCTGAATGAAGAGGACAAAGAAAATCAGCTGCTGCCATCCACTCACCCAATCAAATTCCCAAACCTCTATTGTGAGCTTCGTTTCCCCGATTTCTGGAAGAAGAATCTAAACATTGAGAAGAAACTGCTCCTTTCCAATGATGTGAGACGTGCCATAAACACCCGTATTCTGGATTTGGGATTGGACTTTGTTGATAGAGATTTGGGGAGGATAAACACGTCATGGGTGAGAGAATTTTATTGTAACTTCTTTCGTACCACTCTTGATTCAGTTCAGCTGCGAGGTAGAGACATTATGATCACTGAGGCTGCCATTGGGGATACACTGCTCTGCCGACTTTGTCCTGATGACACATGCGCCTATAAGCAGGCAGAGGTGGCCATCCATTGCATGACATTTAACTATGAGGCGCTTAAGCACGTGATTGCCACACCTGACGCCCCTTGGGTGATGGATTCTGGGAACAAGAAGCCCAAGGGGATACGTTTCACTTATCTGTCGAGGGAAGCTAGGACTTGGCAGTATATATTTGCACACTATGTCTTCCCCACCACTTACTTCTCAGAGATTCCGATGGATATGCTAGTTCTGATTGGGTGTGTGATGGAGGGGAAGGAGGTAAACTTCCCCCGGCTGA
>NC_029790.2:76886237-76905567 GCF_000816755.2 Arachis ipaensis
CCTTACCACCACCACCAGCACCTGAGCCGACATACCTGTTGGTGCAGTGCCTATTCTGCTTCATGGAGCACTGCGAGCATCGTATCATGCGACGTCTCGACCGCATAGACCAGGTGTTTGCCTCACAAGGCATCGAGCTACCTCCACTCCCAGACTCTTTCGCCTCCGACGAGCAGGATCAGGAGGAGGAACATGATGAGGAGCCGACTCATCAAGATGCACCTCCAGAGACACAGGTCACCACAGAGGTTCAGCACCCTCCTGAGGTTTAGCAGGACACTCCACAGCCATAGCCTGAGCCTGAGCTTTAGCCAGAGCCACAGCTAGTCCCAGTCCCACAGTCTGAGCCTGAGCTACATCCCGACGCGATTGTTGACCCCCATCCCGAGCTTCAACAGTAGCATCGAGGACGATGCATGATTCTAAAGTGTGGGGAGGTCACTGTTCGTGACCGGTGTTTGCATTTATGTGGTGAACTTTCAGACATATATTTCTATTTTCTGCTACTTTATTTTATTTTGCACTTTATGTTTTAGAGTATTTTGGGATTACTGTACATATTTGCTATTGTGGATACCCTTATTTTGGTAGTTGCACACTTTTATTATATATATATCTATATGTTTTGCATCTTGGCTTTGATTGTGATTAGAAAAATGTTTTGGATTGATAAAATCTAGTTGACCCTTTTTATATAAGAATTGTGTTTTGATTGAAAAGGGGTAAACTAGGGAAAATTTTTAAAATTTTCTAAATCACTACATTGAATTAAAATAAGCTTAGTCAATATGATGAAAATTTTCAAGAAATCTATTTCTCGGGCACCACCCCAATTGGTTGAAAATTTTCAGAACTTGCTTGAATTATACACTTTGTGGGTCATGTTTTGAGCAAAGAACACAAGCATGTAAGATTTGAGCCTAATTGTGTGGTTACATCATACATAACCACTTATTTTCATTCTTGTGTGCATTATTCTCTTCCTATGATTGTAATCTTTGATTTGTTTAATTCTTTATGTTCATTATTTTGTGTATATATGCATTTATATGATTGAGGCCATTGTTCAATTAGCTCACTTACCCAAATAGCCTACTTTTTATCTTCCATTGTTAACCAATCTTGAGCCTATGCTTAACCCATTTGTTCATAATTGTAGCACATTACAAGCTTAAATGAAAACAATAAATGTCCCTTGTTTGGATCTTTGATTAGCTTAGGCTAGTGAGAGTGTTTATCATTTGATTTTGGAAAGTTGGGTACATTGGGTAGAGATAAAAGTGTATGTGTGTTTTTGTTAAAAAAAAATTTTAGGAATTGGGTACATACTCATGTATTAATCATGTGTAAACCATATGCATTGATGTTCTTGTATATATTTTATCAAAAAAAAAATTGCAACAAAAAGGAAACAAAATGTCCCAAAGTTTAAAGTTTCATAAAGTCAATGCATACGTGTGAGAATCTAAAAGGAAATGCATGAGTGTGTGAAGAAGTAAAGAATGGATAGCTAGGTTTGTTTAAAATTGTTTAGGTTTTCATAGGTTAGGTGGGAAGTTTAAGTTAATCAAAGATTCGAATTTCAAGCTCACTTGACCATATGCATCCTACCTTGACCCTAGCCCCATTACAACCTATAGGAAAGTCCTCATGATACTTTTATGCATGCATAAGGTAATTATTGATTGTTAGATGAAAAACAAATCTTGGAAAGCATGATTAGGGGAGAATTGAGTGAATCAACCCCATACACTTGAGTGCCTAGAGCAGATACACATCCGGCGAGGGTTTGATCGCCCAATTACATGTTTCCACCCATGATCATCTTTTCTTGCAAGTTTGTGAACTTTTTCAATGATTCAATCCAATTGTGGTTTGCTTTGATTGCTAATACCTTAGCCCTTGTGCTTGCATGTGTATTATTGGAGATTGATTTATTTTGACTAAGCCATTGCATCATGAAAATAGGTTGCATATAGATAGATTGCATTTAATTAGTTTGCATTGAATAAATGTTAATACCCTTTGCTTCTTTCTTGATTTTAGCATGAGGACATGCTTAGTTTAAGTGTGGAGAGATTTGATAAACTCCAATTTTGTGGTTTATCTTGTGCTTAATTTGGGAGATTTTACCACCTTTTCCCACATTTATTCAATGAAATAGCATGGTTTTGTAATTCTCCCTTGAATTATGCTTAAGTGTAAAAATATGCTTTTTAGGCTCTTAAATTGGTGATTTTGATTCACTTTAATTCCATTCGATGCCTTGATGTGTTTGTTGAGTGATTTCAGGTTCATAAGGCAAGTATTGGATGGAAGAAATGAGGAGAAAAGCATGCAAAGTGGAGAATGCATGAAGAAACAAAGATTGGGAATACATCAATGGGCGCACACGCGTACAAAGCGCGCACGCGCAAAAGTGATTTCGCATAGAGACGCGCACGCGTACATGATGCGTCCGCGCGGATGAAGAATTTGCCAATCGACGCGCACGCGCCGATACTCTCACGTGGCCCACTTAAAGGCAAAATGCTGAGGGCAATTTCTGAGCTGTCCAGGCCCAAATCCAACTTGTTTCTGAGTGTATTTCATGCAGAATTGAAGTCCAAGCAATTAGTTTAGCCAACATGAGCCAACTAGAGACAGAAGCTCCTTCTTCTCTCTAGAATTAGGTTAGGTTTAGGTTAAATTGTTTTAGATCTTGAATGAATTACTTGATCTCATCTTGTTTCTTTTATAATTTCTCATTTCTATATCTTGATTCTCTTATTTGTGATGTTAATTTCTCATTTTGCTCTCTTTTGTGATGATGAACTCATGTTGGATTGGGGTTACATTTAATGCAATTTGATGTTGATGTTTCTTTTATTGATGAATTGAATTGTGAATTTACTTTTCTTGCAATTAGTAGTTGGTAGATTTTACTATTTCTTACAATTTATGATGTTTACTTCTATTGCACTCTATGTGTTTGATGAAATGTTCTCTTTAGTTTTTGAGTAGTTTGTCAACTCTTGGTCTAAGCTAAAGGAATTGGGTAAACTTGAGTTATTGGGTATGATGGATTTGGTGATTTAAGAACCCTTGGTGATCAATTTGATACCCATTGACACTAACCCACTACTAAGTTAATTAGTAGGTAGGTTGAGACTTAAGGGTTGATGTGATCAAACCTATTTGATGTACTTCAAGATTAGGAGTAGATATTACGTACTTAAGGCTTTTGGGAAGTAGACTTAATAGGTTGGCCTCTGATGATTATCAATATTTGGTTTGTGGATAAGGATGGTGATCTCAGTTACCTAAGTCTTAGCCAAGAGTTCTTTATCTTATTTTCTTTAATTACTTGTTTAATTTACTTTTCTTGCCCTCTTATGAACCAAAACCCCCCTTTACCCCTTTATAGCCAATAATTGAGCACTTCATTGCTTCCTAGGGAGACGATCCGGAGTCTAAATACTTTGGTTAATTCTTATTTGGGGTTTGTATTTGTGACAAAATCATATATATCTTAATTTGATCTGAGGATTGACTATTGGTTTGGACTATACTAACAACAGAATTATTTTGTGGAATTCCGAACCGGTATGAATTCTTTGCGATCAGTGACACATGTTCGAAGACTCAGTATGAAGCCGTGGACAAATAGTTGGAATTATTTACAAGTTAAGTTATTTTTATAGAGTTTTCTCGCCCTTGTTGCATTAGTTTTATTTATATACAGAGGGATAAGAATTGTATATAAGTTTCGTTTTATTTATTTTGTATTATATTTATTATTATTAATAGTTATGTGATCATTATTACGTGGTGATGTTTGATACATGATTTTGATAAATAAAAATAAAATTTTCTGGCATTTTCTTAAAAACTGAAACGCATTATTGACGTAAAGGCTCAATATTAAATAGATGATAAAGGAAATCAGGTCCGTAACGCCTTACTTTTGGTACGATCATGACGTGCCCATGATTCATCCAGCATTCAAACCATCATAAAGTCAATCTCTTAAAGCCACAACACATCACAATAAATCCAAACCAGCAAATTGCAATCACGAGTAACCAAACAGTCAAACAAATAATCACACATAGAGAACAATTACGACAAGTAGTAAAATTAGTAGTTAACAGAATATCAATTAGGCAAATTGTAAAACCCGCAAAAATTATTAAATAATTAGATAATAAAATAATTAATAATCATGAAAATTAAAAAATGAAATTTTATAATTTAATGAGATAGAGCTAATTAAAATAAGAATTTTGACACCAAATTTAAAGAATTTGGCCCAAGATTGGGCCGAACGGGCCAAACCGGTTGAATCAGACCCAAGTTGGGCCCAAGCCCAACATACATAAGCCATCCTTATGAGCAATTCAGCTCATTCTTCAGCCATGAGATGAGAGACACGGTGAGTGACAGAGGAAGAAGCAAAACCCCAAATACTATTCACCCCGATATTCAATCGCCCATAACTTTTGATCCGGAGCTCTGATTGACGAGCCATTTGCAACCACGCGTCCAAAGCGACGAGCTCTACAAAGTCCAGTAATCAATTTGGTAAAGAGATTTCATTTTAAGTTCGGATTTCCTCCCTTTAATTTCGAAAATTCAATTTGTGGGTGTTGAGATTTTTGATCCTTTGATGTTATAGGCTTGAACTAACTTGAGAAAATCATTGGGTTTTGCTCCATTGATGCTTGAGGAAGGTAAGGACCCCCAAACCCTTGTGAAATCTATGATTTAGTGCAATCTTTATTGATTTAGTGATGATTATTTGTGTTAGATTGAGTTGTGGGTTGTTTAGGGGCATGTTAGTGGTCATTGGTGGTGTTGGAGACTTGACGTTATACTTTGGGGAGCTAGGGATCCATTTGGTGTGACTTTTGAAGCTTGGGTCCTTGCGAAACGGTGCTAATCGTGGTGTTCTGGGTTTATCGGGGAATTGGCCAAGGTTTGATTTTGGTTTCTCGTCACTAAAATGTAATGTCTTGTGAAAATATAGGCTAGATAACCATAAGATAGGTTGAAGCATGTATGCATGATTAGTGGTTAGTGACCTTAAAGTAAATGTTGAGTATCATGAACTTAGGTGAGAAATGATGGTATTCATGATTTGTGTTGCATGATTTTGATTGTTGGGAATTGGAAGATGAGAATATTGAGAACTAACCTTGAGTGTGTGTTGAAAAATTATAATCATGGTGTTACGATAATAATATCGATTGTGATGTATTTTATAGTATATTGAGTTGAATTGAATGTGGACTGGCTGAGTGGTTCTCATTTGGTATGAGAAAGTTGATGGTGTTGATGAGGTATATATATATATATATATGTATGTATGTATGTATAGGTAAATTGTTAGGATAGATCATAGTGTTGTTGAGAATGAATCATTGTGTGGAAGTGGCCATACTTGTAAAATTGGTATTTTGGGTAATGTTGGGGATTGGGTTGATGTGGTTTGGTAAGATTAAAAAGGGATGGAATGGAAGTGTTGTGAAAATTGAGGTTTAGAAATCTTGTGAAAAGTTAATTTTTGGCTGAAGTTTGGCAAGGCATAACTTGTCTTCTGGAATCCCAAATTGTTTCAAGTATATTTCATATAAAAATTGGGTCCGTGAAGTTTACGCCATTCGAAGAACGGATGAAAAATGTTTTGAAACGAAAAAGTTATGCACGTCGAAAATTCGGAGTACAAAACAGAAAATTCTGCAACATTCAGCATTTTTGCTGTTCTGCATAGCTTGCGTACGCGACCACCTGCACGCGACGTGACCAACCTATTTGGGTTGGGCATCTCGCGTACGTGAGGAAGAAAAAGTACGCCCACGCGTATGCGTGACCTTTCAATAATGCACTCCCATGCATACGCATGGCCCCTATTTCAGCAAACACAAAATTTGTGTTTTAAAATATAATTTTGAACTTCTAAACCTCTATTTCCACTCTTTTAGCCCCAAACCTTAGATGTATGTTGAGGGGTGAGAAGAAGGTAGGGAGGAGTAGTAACTTGGAGATGAAGAAAGTTAGAGAAGTGGTGAAGTATGAATGAGAAGTGTGTACATGTGATATGTATATGAAGAATCTGGCCTTAGTGAATGATTTTGAATGATTATGAAGGGATGTGAAAGAATGAGTTTTAATGAATTTGGAAATGAATTTGTTTTTAGCTCTAGGATCGCCTTTGGCTCTCTTGGGACCTTATATGTTAGTTATTTGGGCACCGTTACCATATTGAGAACCTTCGGTTCTTATCCTATACATATTTTGTGGTTTTTAGATGCAGGACGTGTGGCACCTCGCTGAGGCATACTGGAAGCTCTGATAGCGAAGATCCTTGTCTTTGAGACTTTATTTTAGATATATGTATATATGTAGATACTTTTATCTCCACTGCTTATGTATTTGATGTATTAATTTCTTCTTAGAGGTTATTTAGAGAAATAGGTTCTGTAATTCTATATTTTGGGCTTATTTTGGGTTCTCTTATATATATGTTATATACTTATGTGGTCAAGCCAGTTTATCTTCGTGAGCCGAGTCTTGAGCTTTGATATTTGTACCATGGAACTCTCTTTCGGTTATATCCATGTTAGCTTCTCTTATCTTTTCTGTTTATCGTTTATGTAGTGTGAGTGTTGCGCTTCTCGTTTTACCATTTTTTATTTTAACTTTTAACTTTCCTTCAAAGGCTCCTAGAATAAATCTTCTTCAACAATATTATATATATAAGTTTTTATTTTAGAGGTCGTAACTCCTTTGCCCCTCTCTTTTACATCCTAGGTGTAAAGCTCTGTGTGGTAGGGTGTTATGATGAGCGGATTTCTGCTGGTAAAGAATTCATAATAAATTTTTGTTGCTAGTATAGTTTTTAAACCAACAAAGAATCCTTTCATATAAAAATTTGGTTGTCACAAGTAACAAACCCCAATAAAAATAACCGAAGTATTCAAACCTCGGGTCATCTCTCAAGGAATTATAGGGAAGTGTTCTTATTATTGGTTATGAGTTTTCTGAAAAATTTTTGAATGTGGAATGGAAAAGTAAATGATTATAAATTAAAGCAATGAAAATTAACAAGAGGTTTTATGTAATTAAAATAAAAAGCCTTGTCTAGGCAAAGATTAATCGGATGTTCTATCCTTGTTGGATTTTCCAAGATTAATAGTAATAGGTTGTTATTTCTACTTAGTTAACCCTTACCGAATAAAGAAAAGTCAAGTAATTGAGCTAACTCCAATTCACAAGTCCTAATCCTCTCCCTTGGGAAGGATTAGCGTTAGTGACTAGAGAGCCAGCCAACAACTTCCAATTACAATTTAACTCTTAAGTCTTCCAACTCAAGGGTCTCTTATTAAATATTAATCAACTCCAAAGTCAAGTTAGGAGTCTCCTCCATTGACATGGATGCCATTTTTGCATACATATAAAGGGAGTAGAAAGAAGACATGATAATTGGAATTGAATTGAGATAATCAAGCAAATAAAGAAATTAAATGGAAAAATACTCTTTGCATTAATAAATTAACAAGAGAAGAAAGATAAACTAAAGTAATAGAATAAATAAAAAGTAGAAGAAAACTAAATTAAAGGAAGATTGGACCTGGAATTAGGAAGAAATAAACCTAGAAACCTAAGAACCTAGAGAGAGGACAGAGCCTCTCTCTCTAGAAAACTACATCTAAAACCTAAAAATTTGTGAATGATGGGATGCGTCCCTCAATTCTGTTCCACTCCCGTCCTCTAATCTGTGTTTTTCAGGCTTGAAACTGGGCCAAAAATAGCCCAGAAATCACCCCCAGCGATTTTTGATCGCTGAACTTTCGCACATGCACGCGTACGCGTGATGCACGCATGTGCGTCGCCTATCTTCAAGGAAGCTATGGCAAATTATATATCATTTCGAAGCCTCAGATGTTAGCTTTCGAACGCAACTAAAACCGCCTCATTTGAACCTCTGTAGCTCAAGTTATGATCAATTTTGTACGAAGAGGTCAGGCTTGACAGCTCAGCAATTCCTTCAATTTCTTGTATTCCTTCCACTTTTGCATGCTTCCTTTCCATCCTCTAAGCCATTTCTGTCCTATAAACCCTGAAATCACTTAACACACATATTAAGGCATCGAATGGTAATAAGAGAGGATTAATAATTAGCAATTTTAAGGTCAAAGAAGCATGTTTTCAATCAAAGCACAGAATTAGGAAGGAAAATGTAAAACATGCAAATTATATGAATAAGTGTGAGTTTAGTGAATAAAATCCACTTAATTAAGCACAAGATGTACCTAGAAATAGTGGTGCATCAAATCTCTCCACACTTAAACATTAGCATGTCCTCATGCTAAGCTCAAGAGAAACTATAAGAGTGAAGAGGAATGGTAGAAAGTATGAAATGCAACCTATCTATATGAATGCAACTACATGCAAAATGTTTTTATCTACTTGGTTTAAAAGTAAATAAATTCTCCAAGAATAAATATGAAATGGATCTCACTAATTCAAATCACAAAATAAAGTGCAAGTAAACTTGTAGAAGAAAATAGCTCATGAAAGCTGGGAACAAAGAATCGAGCCTCGAACCCTCACCGGAAGTGTATACACTCTAATCACTCATGTGTTTAACGTTCGATTCTCTCAATTCTCTACTAACCTTGCTTTCTAAAGCTTGCTCTTCTTCTACCAATCAACAGAAATTAAATGCACAAATACTCATATCAAGAGGTCTTTTAAGGGTTGTAATGGGGTTAGGGTCAAGGTAGGATTGTATTTGGTCAAGTGGACTAAAATCTGAATCCTTAATTAACCTAAACTCTGCACCTAACTTAAGACAATTCATATAATCAGAGTATAAAGTCTAACTACCCATTAACTATGTTTTTCACATATTTATGCATCCCAATTTGAGTATAACTCGTATGCATTGCTATCACCATTTACTTTGGGGAATTTTATCCCTTTTTTATTATTTGCTCTTTTTTTTTCTTTTCTTTTTCTCTTTTTTATTAATTTTTTATTTTTCTTTTATTTTTCTCAATGCATATGATTAAATTATTGAATGCAATAATATGTGCTCAACTATTGGTTTGCACATTTTCACAGGAATATACAACACCCAATTCTAAAACCAAGTATTGGCAAACCCAACTTCCCCACACTTAAATCATGCATACTTGATAAACCACTATTTTATGGTTTATCTTGTTTTCAATTGAGTGGTTTCATCAAGTCTTTGCCCACTTATTCATATGATTTGCATGATTTTACAATTCCTTCCTAGTTTTGTTCTATGGTTGAAAACTTGCTTCCTAGAAATCTTTAATTTGTGTATTTTAAATTCTCCTTTATACCATTCGATACAGTGATCCGTGTGTTAAGTGTTTCAGGCTTTATAAGGCAGGAATGACTTAGAGAATGGAGAGGAAGCTTGCAAAAATGGAAGGAACACAAGAAACTAAGGAGATAACCAGTGAGCATCAACGCGCACGCATAGCTCACGCGTGCGCACAACATGGAGGAATTTGCAGCGACGTGTGTGATGAGCGGATAATTTATATGCTTTTTGACATTATTTTTAGTATGTTTTAGTTAGTTTTTATTATATTTGTATTAGTTTTTTAATAAAAATCACATTTCTGGACTTTACTATGAGTTTGTGTGTTTTTCTGTGATTTCAGGTATTTTCTGGCTGAAATTGAGGGACCTGAGCAAAAATCTGATTCAGAGGCTGAAAAAGGACTGCAGATGTTGTTGGATTCTGACCTCCCTGCACTCGAAGTGGATTTTTTGGAGATACAAAAGCCCAATTAGAGTGGTCTTAATTGCGTTGAAAATTAGACATCCTGGGCTTTCCAGCAATATATAATAGTCTATGCTTCACCCAATATTTGATGGCCCAAATTGGTGTTCCAAGTCAGCATAAAATTTCTGGCGTCAAAACGCCAGAACTGGCATAAAAGCTGGAGTTAAACGCCCAAACTGGCACAAAAGCTGGTGTTTAACTCCAAGAAAATTCTCTACATGTGAAAGCTTCAATGCTCAGCCTAAGCGCACACCAAGTGGGCCCGGAAGAAGATTTATGCATTAATTACCTATTTCTGTAAACCCTAGGCTACTAGTTTTCTATAAATAGGACCTTTTGCTATACTTTTTCGGATACTTTTCATACACTTTTTCATATACTTTCAATGACCTTTTCATCTTTGGGAGGCTGGCCATTCGGCCATGCCTAGACCATCTTGTTCTTATGTATTTTCAACGGTGGAGTTTCTACACACCATAGATTAAGGTGTGGAGCTCTACTGTTCTTCATGAATTAATGCAAAGTACTACAGTTTTCTATTCAATTCACGCCCACTTCTTCTCTAAGATATACACTCGTTCTTCAACATGATGAATGTGATGATCTGTGACACTCATCATCATTCTCACCTATGAACACGTGCCTGACAATCACTTCCGTTCTACATGCAAACAAGCTTGAATGTGTATCTCTTGGGTTTCTATTCTAAGATTAAAACCTTCGTGGTATAGGCTAGAATTATGGGCGGCCATTCCTGAGATCCGGAAAGTCTAAACCTTGTCTGTGGTATTCCGAGTAGAATCTGGGAAGGGATGACTGTGACGAGCTTCAAACTCACGAGTGTTGGGCATAGTGACAGACGCAAAAGGATCAATGGATCCTATTCCAACATGATCGAGAACCGACAGATGATTAGCCATGCGGTGACAGCGCATTGGGACCATTTTCACTGAGAGGACGGGAAGTAGCCATTGACAACGGTGATGCCCAACATAAAGCTTGCCATGGAAAGGAGTATGAATGATTGGACGAAGGCAATAGGAAAGCAGAAGTTTAGGAGGAATAAAGCATCTTCATACGCTTATGTGAAATTCTCACCAATGAATTACATAAGTATCTCTATCCTATTTTATGTTTTATTCATATTTTAATTATCAATTCTCCATAACCATTTGGATCTGCCTGACTGAGATTTACAAGATGACCATAGCTTGCTTCAAGCCGACAATCTCCGTGGGATCGACCCTTACTCACGTAAGGTTTATTACTTGGACGACCCAGTGCACTTGCTGGTTAGTTGTGCAGAGTTGTGACAAAGATTTGAGATTACAATTGTGCGTACCATGATGTTGGCGCCATTGAAGATCACAATTTCGTGCACGTGCCTGACGCGTACACGTGGATTGGTGGAAGAACAAGACACCATCACTAAGGTGGACCCATTCTTTAATCTCCTTGTTCTTATTTTTCTGTTTTTTGAAAATTATGCTTTATGTTTTATTTATGTTTGTGTCTTATTACATGATCACTAGTGTCTAAGTGTCTATGCCTTAAAGCTATGAATGTCCTATGAATCCATCACCTTTCTTAAAATGAAAAATGATCTAAAAACAAAAGAACAAGAAGTACATGATTTCGAATTCATCCTAGAAACTAGTTTAATTATTTTGATGTGGTGGCAATACTTTTTGTTTTCTGAATGAATGCTTGAACAGTGCATATTTTTGAATTTGTTGTTTATGAATGTTAAAATTGTTGGCTCTTGAAAGAACAATGAAAAAGGAGAAATGTTATTGATGATCTGAAAATTCATAAAATTGATTCTTGAAGCAAGAAAAAGCAGTGAAAAAGAAGAAGCTTGCGAGAAAAAATGGCGAAAATAAAAGGAAAAAAAAAGAAAAAGAAAGAAAAAGAAAAAGCAAGCAGAAAAAGCCAATAACCCTTTAAACCAAAAGGCAAGGGTAAAAGGGATCCAAGGCTTTGATTATTAATGGATAGGAGGGCGTAAAGGAATAAAATCCTGGCCTAAGCGCCTAAACCAAGCTGTCCCTAACCATGTGCTTGTGGCGTGAAGGTGTCAAGTGAAAAGCTTGAGACTGAGCGGTTAAAGTCGTGGTCCAAAGCAAAAAAGAGTGTGCTTAAGAGCTCTGGACATTTCTAATTGGGGACTCTAGCAAAGCTGAGTCACAATCTGAAAAGGTTCACCCAGTTATGTGTCTGTGGCATTTATGTATCCGGTGGTAATACTGGAAAACAAAATGCTTAGGGTCACATCCAAGACTCATAAAGTAACTATGTTCAAGAATCAACAATACCGAACTAGGAGAATCAATAACACTATCTAAATTCTGAGTTCCTATAGATGCCAATCATTCCAAACTTCAAAGGATAAAGTGAGATGCCAAAACTGTTCAGAGGCAAAAAACTACTAGTCCCGCTCATCTAATTGGAGCTAAGTTTCATTGATATTTTGGAATTTATAGTATATTCTCTTCTTTTTATCCTATTTGATTTTCAGTTGCTTGGGGACAAGCAATAATTTAAGTTTGGTGTTGTGATGAGCGGATAATTTATATGCTTTTTGGCATTGTTTTTAGTATGTTTTTAGTATATTTTAGTTAGTTTTTATTATGTTTTTATTAGTTTTTATTCAAAAATCATATTCCTGGACTTCACTATGAGTTTGTGTGTATTTCTGTGATTTCATGTATTTTCTGGCTGAAATTGAGGGACCTGAGCAAAAATCTGATTTAGAGGCTGAAAAAGGACTGCAGATGCTATTGGATTCTAACTTCTCTGAACTCGAAGTGGATTTTATGAAGCTATAGAAACCCAATTGGCGCGATCTTAATTGCGTTGAAAAGTAGACATCCTGGGATTTCCAGCAATATATAATAGTCCATACTTTACCTGAGATTTGATGGCCCAAACCGGCGTTCCAAGTCAGCATAAAAATTCTGGCGTCAAAATGCCAGAACTGGCACAAAAGCTGGAGTTAAACGCCCAAACTAGCACCAAAGCTGGCGTTTAACTCCAAGAAAAGTCTCT
This sequence comes from Arachis ipaensis, assembly GCF_000816755.2. Taxonomy (NCBI): domain Eukaryota; kingdom Viridiplantae; phylum Streptophyta; class Magnoliopsida; order Fabales; family Fabaceae; genus Arachis; species Arachis ipaensis. Next base: position 76,899,094 of record NC_029790.2, read on the forward strand.
ATAGGTGGAAGCTTCAATGCTCAGCCCATGCACACAACAAGTGGGCCCGGAAGTAGATTTTTGCATCATTTACTCATTTCTGTAAATCCTAGGCTACTAGTTCATTATAAATAGGACCTTTTGCTATTGTATTTTCATGGATCTTTGATTAGTCTTATGCTATCTTAGACCTTTACGGGGGCTGGCCATTCGGCCATGCCTGGACCTTCATCACTTATGTATTTTCAACGGTGGAATTTCTACACACCATAGATTAAGGTGTGGAGCTCTGCTGTTCCTCATGAATTAATGCAAAGTACTATTGTTTTTCTATTCAACTCAAGCCTATTTCTTCTCTAAGATATTCATTCGCACACAAGAACATGATGAATGTGATGATTATGTGACACTCATCACCATTCTCACCTATGAACGCGTGCCTGACAACCACTTCCGTTCTACATGCAAACAAGCTTGACTGTGTATCTCTTGGGTTTCTAATGTAAGATTAAAACCTTCGTGGTATAGGCTAGAATTATTGGCAGCCATTCTTGAGATCCGGAAAGTCTAAATCTTGTCTGTGGTATTCCGAGTAGGATCTGGGATGGGATGACTGTAACGAACTTCAAACTCGCGAGTGTTGGGCGTAGTGACAGACGCAAAAGGATCAATAGATCCTATTCCAATATGATCGAGAACCAACAGCTGATTAGCCGTGCGGTGACAGCGCATTTGGACTATTTTCACTGAGAAGACGGACGGTAGCCATTGACAACGGTGATCCCCCAACATACAGCTTGCCATGGAAAGAAGTATGAATGATTGAATGAAGGCAGTAGGAAAGCAGAGATTCAGAAGGAGCAAAGCATCTCCATACGCTTATCTGAAATTCTCACCAATGAATTACATAAGTATTTCTACCTTATTTTATGTTTTATTCATATTTTAATTATCTTAAATCCCATAACCATTTGAATCTGCCTGACTGAGATTTACAAGATGACCATAACTTGCTTCAAGCCAACAATCTCCGTGGGATCGACCCTTACTCACGTAAGGTTTATTACTTGGACGACCCAGTGCTCTTGCTGGTTAGTTGTGCGGAGTTGTGAAAAAAGAGTTGAGATTATAATTGTGCATACTAAGTTGTTGGTGCCATTGAAGATCACAATTTTGTGCACCAAGTTTTTGGCGCCGTTGCCGGGGATTGTTCGAGTTTGGACAACTGACGGTTCATCTTGTTGCTCAGATTAGGTAATTTTATTTTATTTTTAAGCTTGTTATTCTTTTAATTTTCGAAAAAAAATACAAAAAATTTATTTTGTTCTTCAAACTCTTTGAGGATGAATTCTAGAGTTTCATGATGATTTGTTGAAGTCTGGGTGGCTGTGAAGCCATGTCTAATCTTTTGGACCGAGGTATCAACTTATCATCATAAGAGCTTGTTGATTTCTATCAATCTTGCTGTTGAATGTAATGATCTGCTAAGGCTTGGCTAGACATTGGCCATATATAGTGTTTTGGACCGAAGCTTTTACTGAAAGCTTGGCTGGCTAGTAAGCCATGTCTAATTCTTGGACCGGAGTTTTAGACTAACATTGCATGATTCCTGGAATTCTCATTAAGAATTTTGAATTTCTTATTTTCTTTTTCCAATTAATTTTCGAAAAAAATTCAAATTTTTTTTTTATAAAATGATAAAAATCAAACATAATTTGTGTTTCTTGTTTAAGTCTAGTGTCAATTTTTAAGTTTGGTGTCTTGCATGCATTGTTTATTTGATCTTAGTTTTCCATGATTAGTTGCATTTTGATTATTTCTAATCATTAAAAATTCAACAAATTTTCAAAATTATGTCTTTTCAAGTCAATAATACAGAGAATTGAAGATTCAGAACAGCAGCAGAGGAATTACACAGAAAAAGCTGGGTGGTCAAAACGCCTAGTGAGGAAGGAAAACTGGCATTTAAACGCCAGCCAGGGTACCTGGCTGGGTGTTAAACGCCCAAAAAGGTAGTATTTTGGGCGTTAAACACCAGAATGGATACCATTCTGGGCGTTTAACGCCAGGATGGCACAGGAGAGGAGATTTTGTTTTCAATTCAAATATTTTTCAAATTTTCATAATTTTTCAAAATCAAATCTTTTTCAGATCATATCTTTTGAATCATATCTTTTCAAAATCAAATCTTTTTCAAATCATATCTTTTCAATCATATCTTTTCAAAATCAAATCCTTTCCATTTTTTTTACTATTTTCGAAAATCCTTGCTAACAATTAGTGATTTGATTCAAAAATTTCTTCCTTGTTAAGAAAGGGTTCACCAGGGAGATCATGAAAACCAAGATCCCAAAGGACTTCAAACTACCGGATATGACTTTATATGACGGCACCACAGATCCTAACCATCATTTCAGCAATTTCAGAAGCAGAATGTACCTTACCGATGCCTCAGATACCGTTCGCTGTAAAGCTTTTCCAACAACCCTTACGAAGACGGCAATCAGATGGTTCGACAACCTACCTCCAAAGTCCATCTCAAACTTTGATGATCTGGCCAAAAAGTTCCTAGCCAGATTCTTCATCCAGAAAAATAAGGCCAAGCACGCCCCCAGTCTACTGGGGATCAAGCAAGGAGATCGGGAGAGCCTCCGCAACTACATGGAAAGATTCAATAAAACATGCGTGGACATACAAAGTTTACCCACAGAGGCCACCATCATGGGACTCATCAACGGCCTACGAGAAGGACCTTTCAGCCAATCTATATCAAAAAAGTACCCGACCTCCTTGGATGAAGTACAGGAACAAGCAGAAAAATACATCAATATGGAAGAAAACGCCCGATTTGGAGAAACCTCAAAATCTGGAGCCTCCTACCGGGATAAAGACAAAGAATCCAGAAAGAAAGAAGATTGACAAGGGGAGAAAATCAAAAAATACCATAATTACACTCCTCTCAGGGCATCCCTGGTCGACGTGTACAAAAAAGTCTGCCATACAGAGAAAATCCCCCCAGCGCGACCGCTCAAAGGCAAAAGGAGAGGGGAAACCGGAAGGAATATTGTGAATACCATCGAGTTCAAGGGTACTCCACCAACGAGTGCTTCGACTTAAAGAATATCATAGAAAAATTGGTGAGAGAAGGAAAATTAGATCGATTTCTAGCCACCCGAGATGATGACCAAAGAAAGAGGCGAAGGGACGAAGATGACGGACGAACTGAATGATCACCTCGGACACCAGAAAGACACGTTGCCCAAAAGATCCATACCCACTCCCAAGTATCGACGCTTTGGTAGATGCTTCCTCCGGATACAGATACCTCTCGTTTATGGACGCATACTCGGGATACAACCAAATCCCCATGTATCCACCAGATCAGGAAAAGACCTCGTTCTTAACACCAAAGGCAAACTACTGCTATATCGTGATGCTTTTCGGTCTCAAGAACGCAGGAGCTACTTATCAAAGGCTAATGAATAAAGTCTTCTCAGGTCACATCGGAAAAATCATGGAAGTTTATGTGGACGACATGTTGATAAAGACACAAAGCGAAGATACATTATTATCCGACCTGGCTCAAGTGTTTGACACCATAAGGAAGCACAACATGCAACTCAATCCTGCAAAATGCACCTTCGCAGTAGAAGCAGACAAATTTTTAGGTTTCATGCTCACACAAAGGGGAATTGAGGCAAATCCAGACAAATGTCAGGCCATACTCAAAATGAAGAGCCCAACCTGCGTCAAAGAAGTACAACAACTCAACAGGAGATTGGCCGCCTTATCCCGATTCTTAGCAGGAGCTGCGATAAGATCTCTCCCCTTCTATGCTACTTTAAGAAAGGAAAAATAGTTCGAATGGATGACAGAATGCAAGCAAGCCTTCCAAGATTTCAAGGAGTTCTTAGGACGGCCACCTATCCTATCTCGACCACGAGAAGGAGAGCCGCTCATACTGCGAGGCACTACAGGGATCCGAGCTAAACTACCAGAAAATAGAAAAATTTGCCTATACTCTTATCCTAACATCTCGACGACTCCGCCCGTACTTCCAGGCTCACACCATTAAGGTTCGAACTAACCAGCTCATAAAAGGAATATTGCAGAAAATAGATCTAGCAGGAAGAATTCAACAATGGCCAGTCGAGCTATCAGAATTCGACCTCCAATACGAAGCTCGGATAGCCATCAAATCATAGTATTTGGCCGACTTTATTGCAGAATTCACAGATGCCTTAAAAACCCCTAAGAATGGAATCTTTACGTGGACGGTTCTTCAAATAAAACTGGAAGCGGCGCAGGCGTGATAATAGAAAGCAACCAAGGAACCCAAGTTGAGCTCTCCCTCAAGTTCGGATTCCCGGCCTCAAAGGTTAGATTTGTGTGTTTTGGGAGAAATTCATTTTTCCACCAAAATACCCATCAAGTTTTTGGAAGAGGATGTTCATGCTAGAAGAGTGTTATTGGTAGTTCATGGGGTTTTATGTGGATATGTACACACTCACCTCTTATTGATTCTTAAGCTTAGAAAGTCTCCTTCAAGCTTCAAGTAACATACTGCTATGATCTCTCATTGTTCCTTTTTCCTTGGTTATTATCTTGTTCAAAAGCTTTATTTGAGTGTCATGTGTAGCAAGATCATTTCCTTTTTTTTTTTTACTTGACACATTATTCACTATAGACACTTGGCTCACATTCCTTCTTAGAACATTGATGCCCAGCACCTCTTTGGGCTACTAAATGCCTTGTAGTTAGGTTGCTCTTGATAGTGGACTTTCAGCTGATGATCCCGGGTTAGTTAACCCAAGTCATCAAGTGTTGATGCACTCCAAAGAGCTTAATAATCCAAGCAGATCCTAATACAAAGACACCACAGGCATATATTCTAAGGTTCAAGCTATTGGTGTCTAGCTTTGTTTCTTTTTGTTTTCTTTTGTTCTGCCACTTTTTGGCTATTTCTTTTTCTCCCCTTTTTTTCTTTCTTTTTTGCTTTTCTTTCTAACCAAGGATTTTTATTTGATTGAGATTCATAGACAGTAGCTACTTTCTACTTAAGAGGAGACGTCCTAGTGTTCTTATTCATTAAAGGTGAGCTATTATACAATCACACACATACCACCACTTACTTTTATTTTACTTCTATCTAACAGAGAACTATCTCACTTCACATTCAAACATTTCTTTTATTGAATTAAAGATGCAGGGGACAAAGCATGCATTTAGTTAAGTGAAAGTGAACACACAAGCACACACTTAAGCTAGCATATTTATTTCAACTAGAACACTCAAGATGCAAAATGGCTGAACTAACAGTTACTGTTGCAATGGTAACACTTAAACTTCCAAATTAGAACAGTTCAATGCTGAAAGAATTAAGTGACAATACAACCTCTTGGTGGCTTCTTCTTCTTCTTCTTACTCTCAGCTGATGGTATGTTTCTCAAGCCCTTAGGTAACTTGTTAGTGTACAGGATTTTCTTGTAGGCTTTTGAACTTACTTTGGTGTGTGAACACCAAACTTAGTTCCTTGCCACCTTTCTCATGCATCAAAATAACTATATGTGAAATCCTCCTATCTTTGTTAAAGACAATAAAAACTAGAAAAACTAAAAAGTAAACAATTGGTTAATTAGTTTATCTGATTACTCAGAGCTAGCATCCATGTATGCAGAAGGTGAGAATGTGCTTTTAAATGAGAATTTGGTGGAACACCAAACTTAGAATCTTTCATTCTCTCTTAATTTATTTTGGTGTGCAACACCAAACTTAGCTCCTTGCAATATAGATAAGTCTAATTAACCCTTTTATTGAATTAGCTATGAAAAGTGAACTACCTCAGGTTGGGTTGCCTCCCAACAAGCGCTTCTTTATTGTCATTAGCTTGACATCAATCCACTTAGATCATGGGGGTTGAAGATCATAGTGCCTCAGCTTTTCTCCTCTTACTGTGAACTTCCTTCCGGTCTCCTTTTTGATGATCTCTAGGTGTTCAAGTGAAAGGATCCGGTTTACAGTGTAGTATTCGGATGATTGTGGGGACACCTTCATTGGTTGAGTGTTTAACACTACTTTATCCCCTGGTGAAAAGCCTTCAGTAGGGATCTTCTTGTTTCTCCACCCTCTTGGCCTCTTTTTCTTTTCTTTCTCAAAAGATACTCCCTGCCTTGGTGGTTCCTTATCTGAGATGTTGAATTTCTCATCTGGAGGTTTTGGATCTAGTTCCTCCTTGATTTCTTTGGTCTGTTGCACCATCTCTACTTCTTTTAAGCATGGATTTGGAAGTCTTCGAGCTAACTCATTGACTACCTCCTTCAAACTTTGATCTCTGGCCTTATCCTCCATATACTCTTCTTCTTGAGTGGGCTCATGTGGGGTTTTAAAAACATGGAATGCTAGGTGCTCATCATGTACTCTCAGCAATAATTCCCCTTTTTCAACATCTATCAATGCTCTGCCCGTAGCAAGAAAAGGCCTCCCTAGCCTCCCTGG
>NC_029790.2:76905577-76914203 GCF_000816755.2 Arachis ipaensis
CAAGATCTGCCACATACCCCGCGAACAAAATGCCTGAGCTGATGCACTCTCAAAATTAGCCAGCACCAAACCAGGGGGCAACAATAGAAGCCTCATCCAGGAAATGTTACAGAACCCGTCAATCTCGGAAGAGGAAAAAGTCCTGACTATAACAAGTCAGGACCAAGGATGGATAACCCCCATAATCAACTACCTCAAAACAGGAACGCTCCCCACAGAAGAAAAGGAGGCAAAGAGGTTAAAAAGGGAGGCACAGTACTACACCATCATAAACAACATCCTGTACAAAAGAGGAATCTCAATACCTTTACTAAAATGCGTACCGACCTCCAACACAAGAGAAGTGCTAGAAGAAATACACAGCGGCATTTGTGGCAATCATCTCGGAGCGCAAGCTCTCGCCAAAAAGGTACTCCGGGCGGGATTTTATTGGCCAACTCTACAGAAAGAAGCTGCAGAATTTGTAAAGACATGTCCACCATGTCAGAAACTTGCTAACTTCCACATCGCCCCGCCAGAAGAGCTCATCAGCGTGACCTCGCCTTGGCCATTTGCAAAATGGGGACTCGATCTTCTCGGCCCCTTCCCACAAGGATCAGGACAGTTAAATTCCTCATAGTAGGGGTAGATTACTTTACAAAGTGGATCGAGGCTACAAAAAAAAAGTTATAAAAGTAATCCCTGAAAGAGATCTGACAAAGATCCAAGAAAGAGGATTACAAAAATAACTTAAAGGAGACCGATATAACGAAGTCGGACTCCTACTACTAAAAAGTTATAAAAGTAATCCCTGAAAGAGGATTACAAAAATAACTTAAAGGAAACCGACATAACAAAGTCGGACTCCTACTACTAAAAAGTTATAAAAGTAATCCCTGAAAGAGATCTGACAAAGATCCAAGAAAGAGAATTACAAAAATAACTTAAAGGAGACCGACATAACGAAGTCGGACTCCTTCTACTAAAAAGTTATAAAAGTAATCCCTGAAAGAGATCTAACAAAGATCCAAGAAAGAGGATTACAAAAATAACTTAAAGGAGACCGACATAACGAAGTCAGACTCCCACTACTAAAAAGTTATAAAAGTAATCCCTGAAAGAGATCTAACAAAGATCCAAGAAAGAGGATTACAAAAATGACTTAAAGGAGACCGACATAACGAAGTTGGACTCCTACTACTAAAAAGTTATAAAAGTAATCCCGGAAAGAGATCTGACAAAAATCTAAGGAAGAGGATTACAAAAATAACTTAGAAAAGGATGACATAAAGAAGTCGGCCTACTACAAAGTAAGTTACAAAGGTAACCCCTGAGAAAGACGGGACAAAGGACTGCCAAAAGAACTTGGAGGACCAACTTGAAGGAATCGGTTATAGATCATCAGAAATACAAGCAAGAGCGAGAAAACCGAAAAACAGCAAAGATTTCAAAGCAATAACCATAACCTCAAAAGATCCAAGCTACAAAAAATAAAACAAAGCAATCTGAGGAGGTCGAGATGCAAGATTTCAAACATCAGTAGAAAAAATGCCAAGTAAAAAAGCTACTTCTTTTTACTCTACAAAAAAGTTATAAGGCCCGGAAGGCCACCAAAACCTACCATAAAGAGATAGCGAGCTACCTTTTGTTCGTCAAAATAAAAAGTTGCTAAACAAGCAACTTGAAAATGTCAGCACTTAAATAAAAAGTTTCAAAAGCCCACAAGCCAGGCCAACTACATATCCAGAAAGAGATCAGCAAACATCAGGAGCCTTCTTAGTAACATCAGGACAAGGAGAAGGAGGACGAGTCTGGATCGGCACAGCGTCCACAGTTCCATCCTCCCGGTTCAGAATCTGGCAATCCGAGTCAAGCGCAGCAGGAGGAACTAAAGAGGTCGACACTTTGGCAGAGGACGCAGGGGGAACAACCTCATCATCACCATCCTCATCATCAGGAACAATCTTGCCATCCTTGACAACGTTGTCCAGGCTAAAAGAGGTAAGATCGGCTTCGGGAGCAATGACCTAAACTTGCTCCCGTTCCCTCAAGTTCTCATAAGCAGCAGTCACGCTGCCAACGAGATGACTTTGGAGCTCAGAATAATCTTCTCGGACACTGTTGAGCTCCCCCCTCAGGCGCAGCACCTCCCGATAAGATGCAACGTAACTATCCTTATGCATCATGGCTGCGTCCTCAGCCAACCTCAAAGAAGCCGCCAGTGATTGAGAACTTGCCTCCTCGTTCTTCAAGTCCTTCTCCAGCTTGGCTACCTTTATCTCAAGCTCCTCCTTCAACTCCTTCATCCGATCAAACTCTTGTTTCGCCTCCTCCATAAACGCTTTAGTGGCGTGGAGAGGGAGATTCTGAGCAGTCTGATATATGGCAGCCGCCATATACGCCATCTTCATGTGATTTCGGGCCATAAACTCCAAGTGACGAAGGATGGATACATCGTCCATGGAGAGAGCACCGTAGGGACCGATTTGCTGATCCACAAATTCAATGGGATTAAAATCAGGAGCATCGAGGTCAAAGGGCTCAACAGTATTTTGTTTTTTATTGGGAGGAGCAACAGAGGGAGTAGCAGAAGTAGGGTGAGGATCCACCAAACGGACTCGGGGTGTAGGGATCACCTTCTTCACCCCGGGAGAACTCGGCACTGATGGCTTCTCGCGCACTTGGGAGGACCCCTCCCCAGCCGCTTTGGCCGCAACATTTCTGGCAGTAGTCGCCCTCTGTGCCCTCTTAAAAGCTTTCATGGATTCACTATTCTTCATTGCCTCTGCAAATAAAACAAGAAAATTCAGCTACAAGTCGGACAAGTCGGAGAGACAGTTACAAGCAACATAAACAAGATAATAAAAGAAACACAAAATACCCAGTTCAGTTTGAAGAAAAGAAGGATTAGTTAGAAATTTCTTTGTGTCAAGATGGGGAGATTGACCCCAGCGTTCTTCCAAAATAGTCACAAAGGCTTGCTCAGCCTCATCCAACATTTCCCACGAATACCTGGAGACCTTCACGTCTTTTTGCTATTCCAAGGGAAAAGCAGGTTCATCATTCTCATCCAGAAAAAAGGGGTGAGCTCTTTCAACAGCTCGGACCTTGAAAAAGTAGTTTTTAAAATCACGAAATGACTCGTCAAATATGGAAAAAACCTTTTTTCCCTGGATAGAATGAAAGGAGACCCAAGCTGACTTCTTTTTTACCACACCAGGCTTAGTCAAGACAAACAGATAGAAAAAGAGAGATTGGGAAGCAGGAATACCAAAACCATTGCACAACAATTGGAAGATTTTAATAAAACCCCAGGAATTAGGGTGAAGTTGAAAAGGGGCAACATTACAAGACCATAACAGGACGGTTTCAAATTGGGTAAAAGGAAGGGTGATACCCAGCTGACCAAAGAAAAAATCATAAGCATAAAAGAAGGGCGACCATCAACAACCCGAGTTGAAAAGCAGACTCTCTCGTTAGAAGAAGGAGGGACAAGTTCATAGTTCTTCTCATCACCAGAATTACTACAGACACTATGAAACTGCCTAAGCTGAGCACAAAATTCAGAATCAACCAGCGAGACACACATGAGAACCATGGAGTCCACCCAATCGACCATACCCGCAGGAACCTGGGAAGGCATCTCTACAATGTTATTTCGGGAAGACATGAGGTCAACTAAATCCTACAAAAAGAAAAGAAGAATGGATTACTTAAAAACATCTCGGACAGGGGGCAAAACATCTCGACGGGCGGATAAACAAAAAAGGGAAAACCCCAAAACTCAAGACAAAAAGTCTTGGGGCATCCCTTGGAGGCAGTAAACAAGCAAGGTCTTTAAGTTATTTCTACAGCCTACATCCCGGCACTCATCAAAATAAAATCCAGAAAGAAAACAAAGGAAGCAAAAATGCAAAAAGTCCACCCTTCTACAGTTTATCAACAGAAAGCACTATTTCCATAGTTTATCAGAAATTCCAAAAAAGGGCCAAGCGGAAAAACAGCAAAGACACAACCTTTTTTCAGAATCAAACAAAGTCATCATTTCAAAGCTTCAAATACAAAAGCATTCACGAACATGCAAAGTTCTAAAAGTATCAAGCAACAGATGGAGAAACTACAAGACACACATTGATCAGAAAAAAAACAGAAAGATCCAAACTTTCTCAAAACAGACACAAAAATGGTGTAGAGAAAGGAAGGAAGAAGAGTCAAACCTTCGAAATGAGAGAAACTGCGAAGAAAAGCAGGGAAGCGGAAGGCAAAAAGCCAGAATCACCCTTCTCCCACGAAAAAGCAAAGTGATAAAGCAACGTCGCTAGGCTAAAACGCGCAACTGCAAACTCTAGGTAGAAGCTTCAGAAAAATCAAAAAAGGTGAAAGCGAGAAAATGAAAGAAGAAATACGAAGAAGTTACGAAAAGGGTGAAGGAGAGAAACCGTTTCTGGAGTACAAAATTCAAAAATAGGGAAGTTAGGAAAACGGGGCAATTAAATGTCAATTAAATGCGGATATTAAAACCGCTTGCATTCTCAAAAAAGAGCTAATACAAAAGCGCGCATTTGTAGAGGAAAACGTTCTACATTCAAAAGCTGCTACAAAAAGAAGTCGACAAGATGCTTGAGTTCGGCTTCACTACAAAAAGGACCAAGGAATTCAACCTCGACAGAGAAGACCGAGCTCAAGCAGGGGCATTGTTCATAGCTTGGGTCGAGCTATCCGACTTGGGATGATCGACGATAAAGTGACCGACCTCTTCGGGTTAAGCGGACCGACTTCTTCTTAAAGAACTCGGCCGAGTCAACAAGAGAGCCCAATAAAGGGCCCAGGTAGAGGAACACGACTCAAATCCTAAGGCAGCCTAAGCCTATAGAGATAAAGGCGGTTCCGTTCAAGATACACTGACCTCAACTCAAAAGATCAAGATAAGATAAGATAACTAACTTATCTTATCCAAAAGGTCACACCTCACCTTTATAAATACACTAGAGCACCCAGGTATAACTCATACTCTGATTCTACATAATACCTATTTAATACCAATGCAAAATTAAGCATCGGAGTCTCTTGTAGATACCCCCCACCCTTCGGTGATAGAGGATCAGCAGCACGTTCAATCCAAACAAGTCGGATGCACCAGCTCCGACCGCCATTTACCAGCCGGACACATCGGTTCCGACCAGCACAGAAGATCTCGTCCGAGATCGACCTACAGTTCCAGGTAACCCTCGGAACAGGTTCCATAATTGAATTTTAGAATCATATCTTTTAAATTTCTTGTTAGCCAAGTCATTAATTTTAAAAATCAAATCTTTTTAATAGTTTGTCAATCATATCTTTTTAAAAACCATATTTTCTCAATTATATCCTCTCAACCACATCTTTTTCAAAAAAATGATTTTCAATAATATCTTTTTGATTTCTAATTTCAAAATCTTTTTCAAAACCACTTAACTACTGTCTCAATTTTAATTTTCGAAAATCATCAACTAACTTTTCAAAATTTCTTTTAATTAATTCAATTTTTTTTTTAATTTCGAAAATTCCTCCCCCCTTTCACATTCTTCTATTTAAGGGACTAACACTCCTCCTCAATGTGCAATTCAAACTCTCTCCCACTTGATACGCTCGAATTCTCTCTTCTCTACCTCCTCCTTCTATTCTTCTTTTCCTCTGACACCTCAAGGAATCTCTATACTATGACATAGAAGATTCCATACTTTCTTCTTCTCTCTTTCATATGAGCAGGAGCAAAAACAAAGGCATTCTTGTTGAAGCTGATCCTGAACCTGAAAGGACCTTGAAGAGAAAGCTAAGAGAAGCTAAAGCACAACTCTCTGTAGGGGACCTAACAGAAATTTTCAAACAAGAAGAAGACATGGCATCCGAAAACAACAACAATGCCAACAATGCAAGGAAGGTGCTTGGTGACTTTATTGCACCTACTCCCGACTTTTATGGGAGAAGCATCTCAATCCCTGCCATTGGAGCAAACAACTTTGAGTTTAAGCCTCAATTAGTTTCTCTAATGCAACAGAATTGCAAGTTTTACGGACTTCCATTGGAAGATCCTCATCAGTTTTTGGCTGAATTTTTGCAAATCTGTGACACTGTCAAGACCAATGGGGTTGATCCTGAGGTCTACAGGCTTATGCTTTTTCCCTTTGCTGTAAGAGACAGAGCTAGAGTATGGTTGGATTCACAACCTAAGGAAAGCCTGAACTCTTGGGAAAAGCTGGTCAGTGCTTTTCTGGCCAAATTCTTTCCACCTCAAAAATTGAGTAAGATTAGAGTGGAAGTCCAAACCTTCAGATAGAAGGAAGGTGAATCCTTCTATGAAGCCTGGGAAAGATACAAGCAATTGATTAGAAGGTGTCCTTCTGACATGCTTTCAGAATGGAGCATCATAGGTATCTTCTATGATGATCTGTCTGAACTGTCCAAGATGTCATTGGACAGCTCTACTGGAGGATCTCTTCATCTGAAGAAGACGCCTGCAGAAGCTCAGGAGCTCATTGAAATGGTTGCAAATAACCAATTCATGTACACTTCTGAAAGGAATCCTGTGAATAATGGGACAAATAAGAAGAAAGGAGTTCTTGAGATTGATACTCTGAATGCCATATTGGCTCCAAACAAAATATTGACTCAGCAAGTCAATATGATTTCTCAGAGTCTATCTGGAATGCAAGCAGCAACAGGTAGTACCAAAGAAGCTTCATTTGAAGAAAAAGCTTATGATCCTGAGAACCCTTCAACGGAAGAGGTGAATTACATGGGAGAACCCTATGGAAACACCTATAATCCTTCATGGAGAAATCATCCAAATCTCTCATGGAAGGACCAACAGAGGCCTCAACAAGGCTTCAACAACAGTAATGGTTGAAGAAATAGCTTTAGCAATAGCAAGCCTTTTCCATCATCTTCTCAGCAACAGATAGAGAATTCTAAGCAGAGCCAATCTGACTTAGCAACCAAAATCTCTGATCTAACCAAGACCACTCAAAGTTTCATGACTGAAACAAGGTCCTCTATTAGAAATTTGGAGGCACAAGTGGGTCAGCTGAGTAAGAGAATTACTGAAACTCCTCCTAGCACTCTCCCAAGCAATACAGAAGAGAACACAAAGAGAGAATGCAAGGCCATAAACACGTCCCACATGGCTGAATGCATAGAGGAGGGAAAGGTAGTGATTTCTACTGAGGAAGACCTCAATGGAAGTCCACTGGCCTCCAAGGAGTTCCCTAATAAGGAACCATGGGAATCTGAGGCTCATATAGAGACCATGGAGATTCCATTAAATTTACTTCTGCCATTCATGAGCTCTGATGAGTATTCTTCCTCTGAAGAGGATGAAGATATTACTGAAGAGCAAGTTGCTAAGTACCTTGGAGCAATCATGAAGCTAAATGCCATGTTATTTGGTAATGAGACTTGGGAGGATGAACTCCCCTTGCTCACCAAAGAACTGGATGACTTGACTAGGCAGAGATTACCTCAGAAGAGACAGGATCCTGGAAAATTCTCAATACCTTGTACCATAGGCACCATGACCTTTGAGAAGGCTCTGTGTAACTTGGGGTCAAGTATAAACCTCTTGCCACTCTCTGTGATGGAGAAGCTAGGGATCCTTGAGGTACAAGCTGCAAGAATCACACTAGAGATGGCAGACAATTCAAAGAAACAGGCTTATGGACTTGTAGAGGATGTCTTGGTAAAGGTTGAAGGCCACTACATCCCTGTTGATTTCATAATCCTAGACACCGGGAAGTGTATGGATGAATCCATCATCCTTGGCAGACCCTTCCTAGCCACAGCAAAAACTGTGATTGATGTTGACAGAGGAGAATTGGTCCTTCAAGTGAATGAGGACTCCCTTGTGTTTAAAGCTCAAGGATCTCCCTCTGTAACCATGGAGAGGAAGCATGAAAAGCTTCTCTCAATGTAGAGTCGAATAGAGCCCCCATATTCAAACTCTAAGTTTGGTGTTGGGAGACCATCATCATGCTCTGAGTATCTGTGAGGCTCCATGAGAGCCCACTGTCAAGCTATTGACATTAAAGAAGCACTTGTTGGGAGGCAACCCAATTTTATTATATCTATTTATTTTCCATTGTTATTTTATATTTTCTGTAGATTCATGATCATGTGAAGCCACAAAAATAACTGAAAAAGCAAAAATAGAATGAAAAACACTATTAAAAACAGCACACCCTGGAAGAGAAGCTTACTGGCGTTTAAACGCCAGTAAGGGTAGCAGAATGGGCATTAAACACCCTGTCTGGCACCATTCTGGGCGTTTAACGCCAGAAAGGGGCACCAGACTGGCGTTTAACGCCAGAAAGGGGCACAAAGCTGGCGTTTAACGCCAGAAAAGGGCAAAAAGCTGGCGTTTAACGCCAGAAAGGGAAAAAAGCTGGCGTTAAATGCCAGAAATGGGCAGCAACCTGGCGTTTAACGCCAGGATTGGAAATCAAGGGGGCGTTTACACGCCAACATGGTGCAGGGATGAGAAATCCTTGACACCTCAGGATCTGTGGACCCTACAGGATCCCCACCTACCTCATCTCCCTTTCTCTTCTTCACACCTTCCCATAACACCCTTCCCCAAATACCCTTCACCAATCACCTCAATACCTCTCCCCCC